>NW_025765524.1:0-151122 GCF_003918875.1 Haliotis rubra | reverse complement strand
TCGTTGAAACAGGTTCGGTTGCGTTGGCGATAAAGTCGTTGTCGGTTCGGCGTTGCTCGATAAAGTCGTTATCCGGTTCGAGCGATTTAACCAGTAAAGTCGTTAATCCCGGTTCGGCGTTGCCGTCGTTGATCGCAATCGGTTCAACGTTGCTGATCGTCGTTAATCGGTTCAACGTTAACGATCTCGTCGTTTAATCGGTTCAACGTTAGCCGTCGTGGTTATCGGTTCAACGTTGCTGTCGTCGTTATCGGTTCAGCGTGCTGTCGTCGTTATCGGTTCAGCCGGTTGCTGTCGTTGGTAATCGGTTCAACATTGCTGTCGTCGTTATCGGTTCAACATTGCTGTCGTCGTTATCGGTTCAACATTACTGTAATCATTATCGGTTCCGGTTCCATTACGTTATTGCTGTCGTCGTTATCGGTTCAACAGTTGCTGTTAACTGTCGTTATCGGTTCAGCATTTCAACGTGCATCGTTATCGGTTCAACATTACTGTCATCATTATCAGGTTCAGCATTGCTGTTGGTCATTATTGTTATCTGTTCCAACGTTATGTCATCGATTATCAGGTTCAACATTACTGTCATCGTTATCAGGTTCAGTTCAACGTGCTGTCATCGTTATCGGTTCAACGTTGCTGTCATCGTTATCGGTTCAACGTTAGTCATCTCGTATCGGTTCAACGTTAATGTCGTTATTATCGGTTCAACATTACTGTCATCGTTATCGGTTCAACATTGCTGTCATCGTTATCGGTTCAGCATTGCTGTCATCGTTATCGGTTCAACATTGCTGTCATCATTATCGGTTCAACATTGCTGTCATCATTATCGGTTCAACATTACTGTCATCGTTATCGGTTCAACATTACTGTCATCGTTATCGGTTCAACATTACTGTCATCATTATCGGTTCAACGTTACTGTCATCATTATCGAGTTCAACATTACTGTCATCGTTATCAGTTCAACGTTACTGTCATCATTATCGGTTCAACATTACTGTCATCGTTATCAGTTCAATTGCTTATTATCAGTTTCAACATTCATTATCGGTTCAACGTTACTGTCATCGTTATCAGTTCAACATTACTGTCATCATTATCAGGTTCAACGTTACTGTCATCATTATCAGTTCCAACATTACTGTCATCATTATCAGTTCAACATTACTGTCATTATTATCAGTTCAACATTACTGTCATCATTATCAGTTCCAACATTACTGTCATCATTATCAGTTCAACGTTACTGTCATCATTATCAGTTCAACATTACTGTCATCATTATCAGTTCCAACATTGCTGTCATCATTATCAGTTCAACATTACTGTCATCGTTATCGGTTCAACATTACTGTCATCATTATCGGTTCAACATTACTGTCATCATTATCAGTTCAACATTACTGTCATCATTATCAGTTCAACATTACTGTCATCATTATCAGTTCAACATTACTGTCATCATTATCAGTTCCAACATTACTGTCATCATTATCAGTTCAACATTACTGTCATCATTATCAGTTCCAACATTACTGTCATCATTATCAGTTCAACATTACTGTCATCATTATCAGTTCAACATTACTGTCATCATTATCAGTTCAACATTACTGTCATCATTATCAGTTCAACATTACTGTCATCATTATCAGTTCCAACATTACTGTCATCATTATCAGTTCCAACATTACTGTCATCATTATCAGTTCCAACATTACTGTCATCATTATCAGTTCAACATTACTGTCATCATTATCAGTTCCAACATTACTGTCATCATTATCAGTTCCAACATTACTGTCATCATTATCAGTTCCAACATTACTGTCATCATTATCAGTTCCAACATTACTGTCATCATTATCAGTTCCAACATTACTGTCATTATTATCAGTTCCAACATTACTGTCATCATTATCAGTTCCAACATTACTGTCATCATTATCAACATTACTGTTCCAACATTACTGTCATCATTATCAGTTCCAACATTACTGTCATCATTATCAGTTCAACATTACTGTCATCATTATCAGTTCCAACATTACTGTCATCATTATCAGTTCAACATTACTGTCATCATTATCAGTTGTCATCATTATCTTCCAACATTGCATCATTATCAGTTCCAACATTACTGTCATCATTATCAGTTCCAACATTACTGTCATCATTATCAGTTCAACATTACTCATCATTATCAGTTCCAACATTACTGTCATCATTATCAGTTCCAACATTACTGTCATCATTATCAGTTCCAACATTACTGTCATCATTATCAGTTCCAACATTACTGTCATCATTATCAGTTCCAACATTACTGTCATCATTATCAGTTCCAACATTACTGTCATCATTATCAGTTCAACATTACTGTCATCATTATCAGTTCAACATTACTGTCAATTATCAGTTCCAACATTACTGTCATCATTATCAGTTCCAACATTACTGTCATCATTATCAGTTCCAACATTACTGTCATTACATCATTATCAGTTCCATTACTGTCATCATTATCAGTTCAACATTACTGTCATCATTATCAGTTCCAACATTACTGTCATCATTATCAGTTCCAACATTACTGTCATCATTATCAGTTCCAACATTACTGTCATCATTATCAGTTCCAACATTACTGTCATCATTATCAGTTCCAACATTACTGTCATCATTATCAGTTCCAACATTACTGTCATCATTATCAGTTCCAACATTACTGTCATCATTATCAGTTCCAACATTACTGTCATCATTATCAGTTCCAACATTCTGTCAACATTACATTACTGTCATCATTATCAGTTCCAACATTACTGTCATCATTATCAGTTCCAACATTACTGTCATCATTATCAGTTCCAACATTACTGTCATCACATTACATCATTATCAGTTCCAACATTACTGTCATCATTATCAGTTCCAACATTACTGTCATTATTATCAGTTCCAACATTACTGTCATCATTATCAGTTCCAACATTACTGTCATCATTATCAGTTCCAACATTACTGTCATCATTATCAGTTCCAACATTACTGTCATCATTATCAGTTCCAACATTACTGTCATCATTATCAGTTCCAACATTACTGTCATCATTATCAGTTCCAACATTACTGTCATCATTATCAGTTCCAACATTACTGTCATCATTATCAGTTCCAACATTACTGTCATCATTATCAGTTCCAACATTACTGTCATCATTATCAGTTCCAACATTACTGTCATCATTATCAGTTCCAACATTACTGTCATCATTATCAGTTCCAACATTACTGTCATCATTATCAGTTCCAACATTACTGTCATCATTATCAGTTCCAACATTACTGTCATCATTATCATTTCAACATTACTGTCATCATTATCAGTTCCAACAGTTCCAACATTACTGTCATCATTATCAGTTCCAACATTACTGTCATCATTATCAGTTCCAACATTACTGTCATCATTATCAGTTCCAACATTACTGTCATCATTATCAGTTCCAACATTACTGTCATCATTATCAGTTCCAACATTACTGTCATCATTATCAGTTCCAACATTACTGTCATTATTATCAGTTCCAACATTACTGTCATCATTATCAGTTCCAACATTACTGTCATCATTATCAGTTCCAACATTACTGTCATCATTATCAGTTCCAACATTACTGTCATCATTATCAGTTCCAACATTACTGTCATCATTATCAGTTCTAACATTACTGTCATCATTATCAGTTTTACATCACAACTTTCAGTAGGATGATCGATATCATTTTACATCTCTGAAAAGATGGAATTGTACTTGGGCATAATGTTGTCATTTAAGGTGGAACTGTCAACACATGTCAGAAGTTCATTAACTCAATGCACTGCACACAGACGTATTATTTACCAACTGTGAATCCTTGCACTGCTGCTTGGAGCTATCAAAATGTTCTCTGGTGATAGCAGATAAGTGTGGATATTAGGTTTTGACTGCAGCTGGGTAAACAGTGACAAAAACTGCAGAGCAAAATATAATGACAAGCAAGTCATTTGTAGTGAGAAAATCATCGGAAGCATTTTGTGGGGCTGGTTGGGTAATCGGAACCACAGTTTTATTTAAGTTGGGCCTGATAACAGACTTCTTGGTTATTGAGTGACCAGGAGCTTTCAAACGTGTAAAGAAACTTCATTTTAAATGTCTTATGTTATGTATCACTGGGATTTAGCTTATGTTCTTGCTTTGTCCAAGCAATACAATCATAAACCCTGTATATAATACACTATGTTCCTTTTATGTGGCTCCAGGTGGTGGTCACATGGGATGTTACAGTTATACATTTACTTATATCTGTATTCACTATCCAGGTTATACAGACAAGGTCGTGTGTTTCGCCTGTGGATGTAGCCTGCATCGATGGAGGCCCGAGGCCGACCCCTGGGTGCAGCATGCGCGACACGCCCGTCACTGTGTGTATGTGAAGCAGCACAAGGGAGATAACTTTGTATTGGAGGCTCAGCAGGCTGAGGTATGTCACAACACAGTATGATAAGGGATTTATATCGACCTATTCAGAGGCTGATATTCGGCCCAAGTTTGCAGCAGATGACCATGTGAAAGTAAAAATTCCAAATTTGAAATATTAATTTCTTACTTCCTCAGAGTTTTCATTTGAATTTTACTCCCAATGTTTTCTGCCTGCCAAGGACACTTAGCTTGGAATCTTGGATAAACCCATGCTGATATTTCTTTCGATACACTTATTGTTTTATTGCAACTAATGTCTCTAGTGCTGGGGTGTATGTTACCCATGTAATGAATTCATTTTGGTTTTAACTATACATTGTAAACACGTTCGGTGTGTAGAAAATACTGTTGAGTCTAAGAACTAATACATTTGATAATTAGAACTGACAAAAGTATAGATCATTATAGGAATATTACCAGGCTTAAGACAGTCACAGGAATACTCAAGATGAAAAACATGATACCTGTATCAAACACATCACTGTGGAATAAATGAATTTCTCATTTGTTTGTCAGTCACCGTCAAAGATTGGTGTGTACTGACTTGTGTCCAGTAGTTGATAGACCTGCCTTGAACCACAGCAAACTTAAAGTCATATAATCCCCTTAAATAACCTTTTCATGTTTGTTTCATTTCTGGCCAATATAAAATATAGGAGTAAACTTTCATTTTCTTGTCAGTATGTATACTTCATCTGCAACAACGTACCTATGTGCTTTCAAAGTTTCGGGGTGGTGGGGTAGCCTAGTGGTTAAAGCGTTTGCTCATCATGCCAAAGATCCGAGTTCGACCCCAGTGGGTACAATGTGTGAAGCCCATTTCGAGTGTACCCCGCCGTGATATTGCTGCAATATTTCTAAAAGCATCGTAAAACCATACTCACAGTTTTAACGTTTCTTTAACCAGTCATCATATAGCTGGACTATTGCAATGTGCGGCATCAAACCACTAGCAAACAAACCCTTCCTTTAAGATAAACGCATGGGGAGTCTCACACTCCAGTAGTGTAACTCGTTCTTGGTAAGTGTAGCAGGTACGTTATTATGCATGGAATGGTGTGTCTAATATATCAAACAAAATGTTAACAAATGTACATTTTAGGTGCTACCTATATTTAAAGTTTAAACAGAAAAAGCACAACTTACTATGGTTAAGAAAGTTAGCTTCATTTAGGTTCAGCTTTAATGTAAGTTTAAGCAACGGAACAAATCACCACTTACTGATGTCAAAATGATAAGTTATTTTAGGTAAGACCTGTATTTCATCTCTCAGCCAGGAAATATATCCTTGTATCATGTATTGACGTATATCGATTGAAATGTCTGTCAAAATATATCATCCACCTGTAAAAATCCATGAAGATCTGTCTTCAACGACCCATGCTTTTTGTGTGACTAACGGGATCGGGTGGTCAGGCTCGTTGACTTGTTTGACACATGTCATCGTATCCCAGTTGTACAGATCACTGTTCATGTTGTCAATCACTGGATTGTCTGGTCCAGAATCGATTACTTACACACCGCTGTCTTATAGCTGGAATATGCTGTGTTTGGTGTTAAACACAAAATGTCAAAATATCTCCCAAATAAATAACCCAGTAAGATGTACAACAAATCAGTGTTAAAATTCTGTATCTTGTCCCGTGAGTGTATTGTGCTCATGTTCGAGTCACTAGACTGACAGAGTTTGGTTTTACACCGCTTTTAGCAATATTCCAGCAACATCCAGCCAAATGGGCTTCACACATTGTACATGTGGGGATTCAACCTCTTCGTCAGCCAGCGCTTTAACCATAGGCTACCCCACCCCCGAAGTCAATAGATCATCCTGTAGAAAGCTATAGTAAATCTAATGTATCTCAATAAACATGTATTCATTTTGTCAAATTCTCTCAATAACTGGAATGAGATTATGTCCCTTTTAACATGATCATATTTTGAAATTATCTCTCAAATTTTTCATTGTACATTGAAACTTCAACAAATTTAATATCTGTTCACTGTTTTGACAAACTAGTTTTCAAGACATTCTCATTTCTAAGCCCACACTGGATTGTCTGGTCCAAAATTGATTATTTACATACCGGCGTCCATAGCTGGAATATTGTTGTTTTGGTGTTAAACACAAAATGTCAAAATATCTCAAATAAATAACCCATCACTCAAGAATGAAATACTGTATACACTTTAGAATGCACTATTCATGAGTAACCTAGTCAGTTCATATATATTATTATATGATGACATGTGACATCTGTTTTTCCTTCCACAGGCTCTGACAGAGAAGGACACAGTTGAAGGTGGGTGATTGAAAGTGTCTCCTGTATAATGCAAGAATTTAGAAACTGTAGTGGTGTCAAATACCTCATGATATAATACATATCAAAATACTTGGGTATTGGTGCCATACATATTGTAATGCCTAGTTGCATTGTTTGAGGGTGAAACTGTCCAAGTTCAATACGTCCTGCCTGATGAGGGGTTGTTGCCATTATCACCAGTTCGTGTTGACCTCACATGGTAGCATCGGCTCATGCACACTTGGTTGATGCAGTATTCATAAATATTACATATGGGGTAGCTATAATGCCCAATTTAAGGGGTATCTAGAAACCCCTACCTCATGATGTCCATATCACAATACACAGCCTCTGCTGACAAAGGGCTGTTATTAAAATTGTGTTACATTCTCCACACTGGCTTCTATTGGCTTTCTATGATAATTTTTGCAAACAGTTTTGTGATATTTGATGTGAAACATTAAGGTTAAGGTATACTACATGGTCTCCTGTCACTCTGTGCAATATTCATTGTCAATCAATCAATCAGTTTATTGCATGAAGGCCATCGGCCCATATACAAAATAAATATGCATAATATGTACAACATATACAACATAGGACACGCACGTTCCATTGAATGTGTTAACCCTTTATCACCTGCAGTTACCAATCCTTGTATGTTAGTTTCATGTCTTAGGTATCATTGTGTGTCAAAAATCCAAGTCAATATGAGCTGAATTCAGTTATAAATGTACATGTCTATGATTTATCTAAATTTAACATGTGAAGATCCGGGTTAGAATTGATCTTCAGTACCCCATGCTTGTTATAAGAGGCAACTAACGGGATCGGGTGGTCAGGTTCGCTGACTTGGTTGACACATGTCATCGTATCCCAGTATGTCATACTGTTGATCACTGGATTGTCTGGTCAGACTCGATTATTTACAGACCGACACCAAATAGCTGGAATATTGCTGAGTGTGTCATAAAACTAAACTCACTCACTCTATTTTTGTAAAATATGTAAGCAAATCACATCTTAACAAGTAAGAGTCATATTGATACCAGTTAAACAAACTTATGAAGTACTGTGTTACCGTGTTTAATGAAATTGTATTGTATTTCATAGACCAGTGCGGCACCCCAGGGAGCCCGGGCCACACCCTCCCCACTCCGCCCCGGTCTGGACATGGCGGCCATCAAGGCAGCCCTGGCATGTCAGTATGATGTACAACAAATCCGACAGGCTGTTCTCAAATTCTTTATCTTGTCCCGTGAGTGTATTGTGCTCATGTTGGAGTCACTTGAACATCCTGGTGTAAATCTACGAGATATCGCAGAGTAACTGTATTCATTTTCGTCTAAATTCTCTCAATAACTTTAGAAAATTGAGATTATCTCCTTTTTCATATTTGGGAATTATCTCCCTTGGGTAATTTTTCATTTTGGTCTAAAACCTGTTCACTGTCTTGACAAACCAGTTTACATTCTCATTTCTATGTCTACACTGTTTTGATGGTTACCAGGTTACAGAAGTTTTCTAAACTTGGATTTGTCAGAAGATGATTAAATGTGTTTGTTTCTCAAGATTTTAAAGGTTATTTAATTGAGTTGGGGAAATATACATGTATCCGTATTTCTGGATGTTTATCTTTATACAGTGGCATAGTTACACGTACATCTGTGGACATATGTTTTCATGGCAGTGGTCGTATAGATTTCATCGGTTTTCATATGTGAAGTTGAGATTCTAATGCTATACATTTTGTAGAATCTTTGTGGATCTAATTTTTGTGTGTATTTCTAACTAATCACAGTAGCCAGGCAAATACATATCACTTTTACAGTCAATGTTTTTGAGTATGCAAATCCTGTCTTGTATAATTTTCTGTTGATCCATATTGTGTACATATCAACTGAACTTCCTAGAATCGGGTTTCAGACAAGTGGTTAAAGTCATAGAGTGCATTGAAACTATTTTTGCTTCTCTCTACATGGCTTTCGGTTTAGCTTGTCGATTCTGTAAACTGAAAATAGAAAAAAAACACATATATCCTCGCTGCATGCTAACTTCCACCCTCTGTATGACAGGTGGGTTTTACCCCAATGAGGCGCTGCTCCTCGGCACACTGCGAGCCTCTGATGCCAACTTCACCCAGCTTCAGAGACTAATGGAGTCGACCCACACCAAGGACCTGAGTCTTATCAGACAGACCGAGGAGATCCAGCAGAAGGACCAGCTGCTGGAGAGGAGCAAGGAGGAGATAGAGCGGACCCACGAGGAGTACCACACAGAGCTGAGTCGGGAGCAGGCGCAGAGACGGTGTGATATGCAGGCCCTGACTGCCAGGCTACAGGCCCAGGCCCAGGTCATCCAGAGACAGGGGCAGATGGTGCAGGACAAGTACCTCCAGCTGCAGGACAAGGACCTCCAGCTGCAGGACAAGGACCACCAGCTGGGACACCAGGGAGAGGAGCTGGACAGGAAACAGAGGGAGCTGAACAGTCTGGCTGTGGAGATGAGGAGACAGGCCCAGGAGAACAGGCGGAAGGATGAAGAGATGAGGAGACAGGAAGAGGAGACAGGCAGAGGAGCTGGAGAGAATGAGGCAGCTGCTGCAGGGTAGGTTGTCAAGGATGTTTAAAGTACAGGGAAACATTATTCACTCTTCATCCTATGTTTTTTTATGTAAGGTGTGAGTCGTTTTATTTAACATTTTTTACCTTATACCAAGCATATGTATATGTGTACATTAACAGGAGACTATCAATTAGTTAATTATGGCCCTTAAAATTGAGCAAAATGTTATAAATGTTTATACTATGTCACGGGCTATTTCTTTGTAGGTGAATGTTTTAAAAGGAACATTCTAAGTTAATCTAAAGACCAACATGGCTGTGCATATTGTACTTGTGTCTTGATCATTCATCACCAGATCAGGCCACATGAAAGTGACAAGATGTTGATGTACTGTTAGCCTATAGTGTGAATGTGGTCGGTCCTCATTAACTGGAGTTTTATTGAATAGTTTTTAAATTCATAAGTTGTATCATGATTTTGTATAATAGTATTTTTCAGAAAGATGATTTTAAAAATGACTATTGTGTCTCCAGAATGTATCTTTGTTTATGATGTTGATGCTTGTGCACCTGGCCCCAAAGAAATTGTTTACACCTGAAAAAATATCTGACCATTTTGTCTTTCTATTCCTGCCATTATTGGCTAGCTCTTTGGGTAAACATTGTCTGTCTTTGTCCTGGTAATGGGAACACTGTTTTGGGAATCATGGCCATGAAATCAGAGCATCTAGAATTAAACTCCAACTTGTTTGCTCGGCAGCTAACAACATAGAGAACAATGGACCAGTCAACAACGCCGCTGCTGTTAATGCTGCTGCTCCTGTTGCCCCGGTTGTCCCCGCCGACCCTGCCTACGCCCGATGTAAGGTGTGTCTGGAGGAGGAGGCACAGTGTCTGTTCCGTCCGTGTCGACACATGTGTTGCGGCACGCAGTGTGCGCCACACTTTATCGGGAAATCATGCCCCATCTGTCGGAACAGTGTGCGTGACTGGGAGATTATCTATGTGGCATAGATATACGCTTCAGTCTCAGAAACTTAGTGGCAGCTATTGTTAGGATATCATCGGGACTTGGAGTAATTCAAGTAAATCTTATGGTCATACTGTGATACTGTCTAATTCTTCAGATCTGAGCTTAGACCAAAATTTTCTCATGAACAAAAATCTGGGATTTTAATGTTATAAAATGTTCCAACGGTAGTAACAGTACATATTTATTGTGATCCTCGTGAAGATGAAGTTGATTTCCAAAACGGCAGTAGAATGATAATGCATGGTTTGTCGGAGATATATTATTTCTTTAGTCACTGTCAGAAATGTAAATAGTTTACCTTCAAGGACAGCCAATATTGTTTTCTTCTTTTCTGATGTATTTCTTTCCTGTCTCTCACAATACATGTATATACTTGTAGACATTTACATGTACAGTTTCTACACAATGTCACCCAGTAACATCCACACAGTACACCTGTCGCAATATTTCACGTTACACTCATTAATGTTATTAGATTTTTACTCAAAGAGTTACAAATATTTCTTCATATACAGAGACTTGGGAACCTAGAAATTATGTCAAGTAGGTTATTTGTTAGTGAGGCAGCACGGGATCAAAATCTGTCACTGGTCAGACCGTTATGAAAACCCAGTCAGTGACAATATATTTCTTAATGCCAGTTTTGGGCATTACAAGCCCCTGTTGTGACAATCAATGCCTGTTACAGTTACTGCTGACAGTATTTCATCAGAACAGACACTGACGGCCACTGATATAATTACCGCCTGACAGTCCACTCGGTGGTGCTCAACATGTGAAGGCCACTAAGTGTCCACTAACTGATATCAAAGCCTAGTTTCCACCTTTGCCCCTTAAATTGTCTTGGGTCGATTGTGGGTCACTGGCAATAATCCATGTAGAACACGAGTTGTGTTCCTTGCGATGAAAATATGGTTGTTGTTGATGACCTCACGAAGATACCATAGCAGTCGAAATGCTCAGCAGCCATGTTCTCGGAGACTATATGTTGATTTTGTAAAAACAATCTCAGATTGTCCTTCTGTCTGATGTTCAATAGTCTGTCACTTTTTATGGAATGGGCGGGGTGAGAACTAGACTTTGATATTATGCTAGTGGACATTCTTGTCTCGGGAAGATGTTTCATATAGGGCAGCATCCTGTTCCACAGTGATGGTGGTGCTTGGTGCTCCCATACTTAAACAGAGGCCTGTAGACCTACAGAACTGGCAGGGCTACGATAACTTAGTGCTCACTTACTTAAACAGAGGCCAGAAGACTTACAGTACTGGCAGGGCTAAGATCACTTTCTGGAATGATGCCAAGATTTACTTAGGATCATTCACATGGATCATTCCATCACAGCAGTAACCATGATAACATCCAATGCAATAACACAACAGAAGGGCCTACATCGACTGTAGTGACATCTCTGTATGATGCTCATGTTGTCTACTGTACGCAACTAGTGTACACTCTCTTCCATCACCATATACTGCTAACATTCTCATGTAGACACCTGGTGTCCCCCAGGTATATCTGTGTATAGTGTTCGTGTAGACACCTGGTGTCCCCAGGTATATCTGTGTATAGTGTTCGTGTAGACACCTGGTGTCCCCAGGTATATCTGTGTATAGTGTTCGTGTAGACACCTGGTGTCCCCAGGTATATCTGTGTATAGTGTTTGTGTAGACACCTGGTGTCCCCAGGTATATCTGTGTATAGTGTTCGTGTAGACACCTGGTGTCCCCAGGTATATCTGTGTATAGTGTTCGTGTAGACACCTGGTGTCCCCAGGTATATCTGTGTATAGTGTTCGTGTAGACACCTGGTGTCCCCCAGGTATATCTGTGTATAGTGTTCGTGTAGACACCTGGTGTCCCCAGGTAAATCTGCATATAGTGTTTGTGTAGACACCTGGTGTCCCCAGGTAAATCTGTATATAGTGTTTGTGTAGACACCTGGTGTCCCCCCAGTTATATCTGCATATAGTGCTCACATTATCTCATCTGACATTGTACTCATGACGGGTTAGAATTGGTCTTCAGCAACCCATGCTTGTCATAAGAGACGACTAACGGGATCAGGTGGTCAGTCCCGCTGGCTTGGTTGACACATGTCATCGCATCCCATTTGAATAGATCGATGTTCATGCTGTTGATCAACGGATTGTCTGGTCCAAACTTGAGTGCGGCGTAAAACAACAAACATCATGTGCCATTGTTTCCTGTAGACAGGTAGTGTCAATCCATTTCATGAGGGCAGTTTGTAGATTCATACAGTCATTGTACATCACCATGGTTACATATATCTGATGAACCTAAGACTGATGTGTTGAGGTATCGGTGTCAGATTATTAGATATATATATATATATATATATATATTTGTAAATATCTTTGTTCACCAAAATACATTTACACATATTTTTAGACATTTAGTTCTATTTTGAAGGATATTCAAAAGACACCAGATACAAATTGCCATCCAATCACATTACACCCCTTCCTGAGAGTCTTGTGTAAGTGATAGTTGGAATTGATATTTTTGTTTATCAGATTTTTAAGAATGCAGTCTCGTCTCTGTATCGGTCATGAGGACCTTGATCTGTCAATTTTATTATTCCTGGTCTGTCTTCATTGGCTGTACCAGTATGAGCTATAGATTGTTATGTTGTTATAGCATGTCATCTGCTGTTATATATTGCTTACAGAGTCGCATATACCAGTAGTTGTGTATATGCTGTTATACACTGCTTATTGAATGAAATACACCCATAGTGGTGTGTATAACTAATCATACCATAATGAACTACCCCTATAGAATTATACATATATTGTGTTCATATTTTTCATGATGTCTAAAATGCTCTCAAAAGATATTTGGTTCGAGTCTAGAAGAGATGTAAAACATGGCAACTGAAGATTTGACATTACTGAACAGTAATACATTGTGTCTCTGGATGCTGTTACAATGTTACAGCTGTGTGTTGGTGTATAACTTCTCTAATGCCTGACATCAGTATGCTGACATACACCAACACGTGGCTCATAACAGAAGAAAAAAGTTGTCATCCACACAAAAATCTTGCCATACTGGAACACAAACATCAGCCATCCGTGGACAACAACTTCTTTACTTCTTCGAGTGGTATTTCAGAAGTTAGGAAGTATGGATAACAACTTATTTTTTTGTTGCTCTCACAAAATAAAAGAAGTTGTTATCCATATATATTTGTCATTATTGAACTGTTAAAAACATTTTCAGGATTAAGTCTTGCATCTGGTGAGTACTGGTTGCACATGTTGTACACAAAGCAGGATTAATGTACACAGAATACAATGTAATGAGGAGGACGATGGATTAACGGAGGAGAAGCCAGATGAATACAATATAGGTATAGTGATGGTGTAATGAGCTGAATTGGGTAACAATAGCAATGCTACAATCATACTGTCCTGTGCATTTGTGATAGGTTATATCTCAGTAAGGTGCATGTTTGGGAGGTAGATGCCTTTGTTTGTTAATGGTGGGTTTCTTTCTTTGGATTCCTAGAGCTTTTTGAATTTCTGCTTTTCCCACAAACATGTTGGTATGGAGACTTGATGATTTTTATAGCTGGAATATTGCCGAGTGCAGCGTAAAACTAAACTCACTCACTCACTCACTCATAGGGCTTCAGGCTGACTTGACGGCATCTTTCGTATATACAAGTCTGTTGTTTGGGGTGAAGATCATGTCTCTACTGGCTGTGAGATATCTTGTGACTGGTAGGGCCTTGGACATGGGGGAAAGCAGCCATGGGTAGGGAACCATTTCTGTATATCCTGAATTATCTACTCAGTGTCCATCTAGTGTTGGTCCGATTAATTGAAATAATCGAAGACTGGTCACCGTGACTAATTGACCAAGCAATCGATCATGTTTTTTCTCATAATCGAACACAATTTTGGAACACTTGTTTGCATTAACAATATTTTTCACAAGGTTGGTTATGTCTGTTACATTTCATAAGCACTACAAGCTCGTTCCATGTCATGACTGAATATATCTTAAAGACTCCAGGAAATTTATGTTCCTAACATACTGGTCATGCTTTAAAGTTGTGAAATTTGTAAATGCATTTTGTGCAATTTGAAAACCCCCCGGAAGAACTACATGTTTTTACTTTATTTTTGTGCCCTAAGAAACATAACCAGGAAAATTTAATAAATGGCACTAACCAATTATTTTCGATGATTGATCTATTGTAATGAACCAGTCACCATCAACTGGGAGATTTTTTACCAATTCCCAACACTATGCCCATCCCAACCATCAACTAAGCCAGGCAAAATCATCCCAATCTGTATTTCAAAATATCAAAAGAAAGAGGCCAGCCACTAATAGAATCTGAGGCATCTACCTTCCCACTGAGTGCTCCCCTGTACTTTAACACAATTGACACCAGATTGTTATATTGTTACCCAGTTCTTGTCATCATCTCTAGACCTATCATCACTGTATTACATTTTCCTCCAGGTAATCCCATTAGCTTTCTCTTGATATCTGTGTATCTGTGTACAAGAATCCATTTTGTGTAGAACCTGTAATGTTGACAACATCCACTTGTCTTCACCTGATGTAAGACCAGGAAGTAGCCAGGGAAGGTTGTTACATACAAGAAACAAGTTGTCATCTATGAAAATTTTATGTCTTTTTGAAAATACTTGATAAACTAAGAATGAATAACATCAGTGTCATGTTGTTTGTCGACAGATGAGTCCACTGAATAATTGTCTTTGGTTGGTTTAACGCTGCTTTGAACAATAATGATTTACATCACGACTGGTCAGACCCGGGAAGATCAAGATTTGAACTGGTCTTCAGTAACCCATGCTTGTCATAGGAAGTGACTAATAGGATCGGGTGGTCAGGCTCGCTGACTCGGTTGACACATGTCATTGTATACCAATTGGGAGATCGATGCTCATGCTGTTGATCACTAGATTGTCTGTTCCAGACTTGATTATTTACAGATCGCCATCATATAGCTGGAATATTGGTGAGTGCGGCACAAAACACAAACCAACCAACAATGAATGGTCAGCTTCTTGTTGAAGGCAACTCCAAAGGGAGTGGGGATATATTGCTGAAAAAACGTAGACTTATCATCATTGAAGCCTATATCATCAGGGTGTCTTTGCAGGGATGGCAATTTCCACTGATCCGCGGATTTCCGCTGATTTTATTTCAAATTAAATCCATTGAGGAACCCTCAACTCGATGACACAATATTACGTTTTCAGCTGAAAATAGATTTTCCTGTTGCCATCCCTATTCGAACTCAAAAACTTCTTTTGTGGCATGCCCCAGCAGAAAAAGCGAATGTATTTCGAGATAAAGGAAGCCACGTCTTCTCCCCAACAGGTCGCCAGCAACCTGTGATCGTTGTAAGCAGGGGATTAATGCATGTCATTGTAGCACATGTAATACATTTCTGTCAACAATGAGGCTAATTAAGCACTTATTCAAATGGGTTGATGCCCATTCAAGAAAACACACTAACACAATTGCTCATTTCCCTTGGAAATACACGGTTAAGGAAAACGGTGTGGTTGGCTGGTTGTTTAAGAGCAGCTAAATCTCAAAACAAGGGTAGCATTGTATTGCATCACATCGATTTCAGAGTCGCATCAAGAAGTTATAAGGTGTTTATAAGCATAAATTATGTGCAACGGCTCCTTTTGCTGACATCATTGTGAAAGCATAGATACTTGTCTCATATTGTGGAATACTTTAAGGATCTGTACCGGTATGTATGCAGTACGTTTAAATAGCAATGGTAACCGTGACGACAGGTGACCACAGATCCATGGTATTATTTCCATTTCATGTGAAGAGAACCACATGAATCTATGCTTTAATAAGCCATGTTGTGATACTCAAAGCTAGAACACATAAATCAGAGCACATAGCAATGTATATTAGAGTTTTACAGCATCGTATATGTCAGGGCAACACATGGTCCTGTAGGATTGATGCTGATGCCGGTGATCACTGGATTGTCTGGTCCAGACTCCATTATTTACATACAACCACCATATAGCTGGAATATTGCTGAATGCGGCGTTGAACAACAAACAAACATCCTCTAGGGTAAGGAAGGAGTACCTCACACGATAGTTTTGGCATGTCAGAAATAGATGTAAATATCACAACATAGTGTAGCTTCCAGCTTGCATTCTTCATGAAAACTGGGTTGGTTGGGGTAGACATGTGGCAACTCAGTCCAATTATTATGCCAAACGCCCAGGTTCAGCTCCCAACATGGTACCATGTTCGAAGTCTTCTAGATTCCCAGATTATCAAAAAACGCCAACTCACTCACTTACACACTTTGTGATACCATCAAACCCGGGTTTGTCAATAAAAAACACAAGGATTACATTAAAACATTTTATTCTAGATTATGCAAAATAAACAATCTCCAGATATACTCTTCCTTTAACCACCTGTGTCTAAAATACAAATTCGACATTCTCATTATACATATATGTATACTGAAGATAAAAACTAAGGGAACAGGCACAATAAATGTTTTGTGTGCAGCCATGTACACTGTTT
Source organism: Haliotis rubra (assembly GCF_003918875.1). Lineage (NCBI taxonomy): Eukaryota > Metazoa > Mollusca > Gastropoda > Lepetellida > Haliotidae > Haliotis > Haliotis rubra. The sequence goes on along the minus strand of NW_025765524.1, from coordinate 134,110 downwards.
GGTATTATTATTTATTAATCAACATTTAACAGGAATGTTGTAACTGTGGATCTGAATGTGAGTGACTCGTTGCTTGGAAACAGTATCACACAAATGGTACCCTGTGTTGCCAGGCAACTGGAACGTGTCCAGTTGCAGGTCAGTAAAAGTAAGTATACAGTTCAAAGTATCCCTATCAAATATTGTGTAGTATACAAGCACACGTCAGATCCTTAACATTCTGGAGGGGACTTCTTTGCAGATGTGTAGGAGTTCAGTAACAAAAGCTGTAAACATTATGAAAGAATCGTGAGGTATACATTATGAAAGAATCTTGAGGTAAGCTGAAATGCCAAGATAACACAACCATTGGTAATACTGATACGTCCAGCTTGGAAATTAAACACTTACTCTGTTTCTCTCTGGTTATTGTTGGTATATTCTGTATTACACATATATTTCTGACATTAAATGGAGAAAAATGTAGGTGTGGTGATCTCAAATAGAAGCATGAGTTAACAAGGGTCAAACAGTGTATATCCATTATGGACAGATAGATTGTCATGACATGTTTTGAGGAGGTAATTTGATATATTACTCACTGACTTTCTAAGACAAATAATTACAAAAAAACAAGTCATTTTAACCAAATACACTTCACTGAAGACAGCCTGTTGTTGAGATGATGTAATGTGATCAGTTTGTGATGTCAGGAATAATGGATGACATCACAATGTGTTTTCTCAACAATGGAGCACTGTGACATATGGCTTCTATATCCACCAGTCAGTAATGACAGTCGCTAAAATGTACAAATATAGAACAGTTATCACACAGATCATTCTCCCTTGGATAATACAATACAGTAGTGCTACGTCTTCCATGCATGTCCTGACAGATCTACAACTCAGCACAGTTGAAAATATACAACACAGACAATGAAATAATAATAAAATAATGTAGAAATATTGAGTAAAAATCACAAAATACTGTAAAATATCTGGGGAATGGATCGGAGGGAATTTTCTCGTTCAGATCAACTATGAAGCTATTGAATTACTAGGTGCGACTACGTTAGATTCATCTACCTGGAGCAGTGGTGAATCTGACAGTGATGTCACTGATTCAACAACTTGTACAGAACCTCAATCATGACACAAACATGAGGTGACTGATTAATGTGTTACAGCCTGTAACTGAACAAATGACTTACTGTGGGAGGGAGTTTGGTGTCATGCTGCTTTCAGTAATATTCCAACAATACCACAGCTGGGGACATACATGTGAGGAATCAAACCCGACCTTCAGCGTGACGAGCAGACCCTTTTAAGCACCAGTCCCATCACCCCATCACTTCCACCAGTCACAGTTTAGCACAATGGATATTGCACTAGTTGATGTTTAGTGAGTGAGTGAGTTTAGTTTTACGCCGCTTTTAGCAATATTCCAGCTATATCACGGCGGGGGACACCAGAATGGGCTTCACATATTGTACCCATGTGGGGAATCGAACCCGGGTCTTCGGCGTGACGAACGAACGCTTTAACCACTACACTACCCCATCGCCCCTGATGTTTAGTGTTGGAGCAGGCATTCTCACATGTCTAGCATGGTACAGGACCAGGCAGCATTTCAAGAGTCGTGACATCTCTCTCCATGGTGTTAAACCCTGGATTTAACATTAAAACAACAAATGACTGATATCTTACAGTGAGCTAACACATATCGGTACTTCAAGAAAAAGCAACCTTGTTTCTCAGAACAGCACAACAGGCAACAGCTTCAATATCCAAGTGCCGTATTCAATGCCCATATCGCTTACAAAAACATTGAATGATCATAGATATGATAAACTACATTTAACACATTGCTATAGTGCATGTATAACAGGGTGAACCAGTCAGTCATGTGAACATGCAGTCAGTCATGTGAACATGCAGTCTCAGGTTACAGTAAGCTTGTTGTGTAACAACCCCTCAGCAACATTCAAACTGGGAACATATATACCAAGCCATTCCGGAAACGGTCAAATGCAACATTGGCGCTTACACTGTCTCAGTAGAGTACATATTCTAGTACCTTCTATAGCAGTCGTGTCTGCGATTACTGAGAAATTGCTGAATGTACGTATTAACAGCTACATGATCTTAAGCACGTACGTAAAACAGCAAAGAAAGAACAAAGAAGTAACATCTCTGACACAATACTTCATCCGATATCAATCAATGTTTAAAGTATTAACAGCTACATGATCTTAAGCACGATGAGTGAACCACGAACTGTTTACAACACAAATCATACATCAGTTAGAACAAAGAAGTAACATCTCTGACACAATACTTCATCCGATATCAATCAATGTTTAAAGTATTAACAGCTACATGATCTTAAGCACGATGAGTGAACCACGAACTGTTTACAACACAGATCATACATCAGTTAGAACAAAGAAGTAACATCTCTGACACAATACTTCATCCAATATCAATCAATGTTTAAAGTATTAACAGCTACATGATCTTAAGCACGGTGAGTGAACCACAAACTGTTTAAAACACAAATCATACATCAGTTATGGGGCTTCAGATCGTTCATCCATGACTGCACTTGTTTAATCTCTCTGATTTCTCTGACTCACTATTCAGTCAGTAATACCTGTACAAAAGTATAAATTTACAATATTTAAAATCCAAGAACACATATACTTTAAAAAATACTCCAAAAACAGTTTAAAACTGTTACTTCTAAAAGTTCCATCACTGCTACTGAATCTTAGATCAACATGGAATTTCACAGGCAAAGTGCCATCAGCAAGTGAGTGAGTGAGTGAGTGAGTGAGTGAGTGAGTGAGCAGTATGTCAGTTATATCATGGCCTGTCAGCAGCTTGATGTGGGAATCTAAAATGACGTGTCGGGTGAACTGATATTTGAACCCATGATCACAGATTAATGGTGTGCCAAAGGGATGTAATATTGAATGATGAATTGTACCTCATTAGACTGGACGAGATGTACGCTGAACAAGGGAGGAGGCAAAAGGACTATCTATTCTATGTGAAATCTAAACTTTCAAGCCTTCATCTGGGACAGGTAATCTGCAACTGTATGGCCACTCTTTATGATAGTGATGGGGAGACCCAGCAGTCTAGAGCTGCAATTAGCTCGTGCAATTAATATATCCATTGAGTGAAGGATTTTCAGAACAATTTGTTTCTTTATCACAAAAAGATACAAGAGTCATTGGTTGGTGTGATGTCATATAAAACTGTCTGGGACATAATGAAGAATGTACGATGTCTTATTCAATCATCTGCAACAATTCGGTCATATGATGTGTTTTTGGCTTCTTCACCAACAATGAAAATAATTTCACAAACTAGCCAATCAGCAGGAACCAAATTGTGTCCTCCCTGATAGAACCCAAACTGAGATAACATTCTGCACTCAAGCAACAAACTGTTACACACACCATAGGATAACAAGCTGCTACACACAAAATATGATAACAAGCTGTTATACACCAAATATGATAACAAGCTCTTACACACTAAATATGATAACAAGCTGTTATACACCAAATATGATAACAAGCTCTTACACACTAAATATGATAACAAGCTGTTATACACCAAATATGATAACAAGCTCTTACTCACTAAATATGATAACAAGCTGTTATACACCAAATATGATAACAAGCTCTTACACACTAAATATGATAACAAGGAGTTATACACCAAATATGAAAACAACCTCTTACACACAAAATACGGTAACAAATTGCTACACACAAAATATGATAACAAGCTGTAATACAATATATATGATCTCCAGCGGCAACATATGACACTTAGACATTAAAAAGAGACCACAATTTATCTATCAGGTAGAGGTTAAATCATGTATCAAATACATTGTTGTATTCATTATCACATTATAAATGTTGTCATATATGTAAAACTCATGACAACATCACAGTCATGAGATAACAATATGAGCCGTCGTTACTCCACACTGTTGTAACTGTTACCCAGACACAGGACTAGATCTAGCCACTAGCGACGGATAATGCTGTGTCAGCGGTTTGGGAGGTTTTCACATACAGTAATTCTGTGATTGTCTTGTTTGGGTTGAACATTATCCTCAATAATGCCATCAGTCTTGACTCCGAAAGTGAGTGAGTGAGTGCGGTTGTAAAATATATCTTTTGGAAAAAGAGTGTTGGCTGTACCCCATTAAATACACAGTGGTCAATCTTCCCAATGAGAAACAATACCTATCTGTATCAAACATTATCTACCGGTACATTACTTGGTTAATACAACTAAAATGTACACATTATTGAAACAAGCAATTATAAAAGTCATAATATTTGGAGCAGCTTGAAATGTTATAGGATGTGAAAGTACATTTAAATAACTTCCTCTGGTTCAACAAGTGTTCTATTTGGCCAAATGGAATTGGCAAATCTGGAATTGGCAAAAATGATGAGAGAAAGAAGGCCACAGAAGGATACCCAAACTGGTATGTGAAACGTTGACACTTATGTTAGGATGCAAACATTTCATCATCATAGAAAATTACTGCTTGGACATCCAACATTCACTACCTTGGAGTCCACTTCTTGTGGCTACTGTAACAATCAAGCAAAATATGTATTGTATATGCAGGATGTTGTAATGCCACCTTTACATGGATTGTACTTGTATTGATTTGGATCAAGACATCGTGAGTCAGGATTCGGTAATGTATTTCACCCCACTGACACACCATAGTGGTATGCATAGTTTGTGAAAGTTAAATTATCTCCCTTTGATACATCTATAGATTTCATACGTGAAATGTCTCACAGATCTACACAATATAGTGGTATGCATTGTGAGAGCTGAATTACCTCCCTTTGAGACAATCTGGGACATATATAATCATTGAAAAATGTATAAAGACACTTGCCAAAAAATCAAAAACGATACTGAGATCCAGCCCTGGTGCAGTATACACAGATAATGGCAGACAGCAAGAGGACAAGCACAATCAAGTGTAAAACCTTAAACAGTCATCAATACTTCATGGATTTGAATGTTGCTTCATCACATAATTAGGCAGTGATGTGGTGTAGTGACTGAGTATGATCTCACACATCAGGAATGGGCTTCTACAGAATTCTCCCATGTGGGAGCTGAATGTGGGACTTGAAGATGAAATATACACAACTCCTTGGTGAAGCTATAATGCTACATTGCCACAAACTTATAACACAAGTGGTATGAGAAATATTGTCATTTGTCAGTGTTTGCCATGATGCAGAAAACCTGCATATATGACGCAATGCTACTGGGCTCTTAGTTCAGATAATCAAAACTTCGGTTTCTGTGTGATGACAGGTTTTTGGACAGCTCAGTGCTGATTAAATACCTGACCTGCCTTACCTTGTTTCTTGTCGTTATTAAACAATCACAGTTGATGTCTTCATGAAAGTTCCAAACTGAAGTTGACTTCCAAAAACATGACACCAGGGAGTCATGATGACTCCTAAATTTTTATGCCTAGGGCAAACACTGATTTGTGCTACTTCTACCAGATGGAAGTCAAATATTCCATACTCAGTTCAAGAACTGAAACACAAACCAATGCCTTACACTAAAATCATGTGTGCAATGTAGACTAAAGCTTAGTCACTGGATATAATTTTGATAGCAACCAATAATCCCATTTAAATCGAAAAGGAGACCCGCTGATAAGGGACATACATTTTTTTTCAGATGATAACAGACCCTGAACCTGGGTAAATCTAGACTTGCTTCATTGCTTCAAGTTAGGGGGTCGGCTTATCTACGGTAATATAAGGTAGGCATTGCAGGGGACAGTTAGGCAGTGGGGAAAATAATGCGGTTCAGAGACCGAGACAGACTTGGGTGCAGTGGTACGATATGAGGTATATTGCCATTTGAACCAAGTAATATAGGATAACCGGTTCAAGCGGGCTGCTGGATTTGTTGGCTTAATCTAGAGCCACAAGGCCAAGTGGCTATGTAGAAATAATGTAGTGATGTTAAAGTCAGAGTCAGATCATTCTGTATCTAGAGTTAGCTCCCTTCGCAACTCAAACCACTGATAACACAGTTTTCGCCATTCAGTGTACGAGACAAACATATGCCCTAAATACTTCCTGTATATCAAATGTTATGATGCAATTGAATCAGAATTCTGTGAGCTAGTTGCGGACAAACAGTCGATGCTTCCTGACTCGGACCTTCAGTCAGATCAGCTTACAATAGTGAAAAATGTGAAACGCTGCCCAGTGTATTCACAGGGGAAAAGGACAGTACTATTAAGTGTCTCGGACAGGAGCCTGATAACAGTAAAACAACGGGATCCCTGAGTCATGTGAAAGGATGAGACAGTGGACATTATCCTGAAGTGATCTTTAAAAACATTCATAAAACGTTAACAAGCAGTAAAACTCCTGGCCTAATATAAAGTTAAAACAAAATAGTTTTACAAAAACGCTGTAGATTTGACAACACAACCTCATGGCTGTTATTGGGAGTGTGTAATTTCAAGTAAAGGAGGTAAAAAGCAGGTCTCCGTGTTGAACTACTGTATACATATATTCCACGTTCTGGGTTTGGTCTCTGAGACACTCTTGCAATAAGAAACATTTACACTGTGTCGGTATACTGCAGACCCTCGGTCTGTGACCCAGCCTTGACCTGCTGTTTCAGTAGGAAGAGTGGCGCACACTACAGATCTATCACACATGCCAATTATCTATTATAAATACATATATATATCAAACACATAAAACTTCTAAAATTTGAACACAAAATATATACATTATGTTCATACATGGACAAAACTGTCCTCATACTGCTGAAAGATGTCCATACATCAAAGTTGTCCATTAATGTCCAAATAATTCAGTACATGAAGATGACAAATGATGTCCATAGACGAATCAACATTGTTCTAAGATGGACGACATCGACACCCGATGTCCTGCAGACAGTGACATCTAGACCAGGTTTGCGTCCTTGGCCATTCCGTAGAAGATGCTGTGTTTATCTGCCAGGAGGGATGCCGGGGAGTCGAACTCCTTGATGAGACCTTGGTCCAGCACCAGGATCCTGGAAACAGCAACACAAGGGTTCCATCAGGTAACCACGTTTTGTTTTTGGTTTTCTTTTGTTAACTTTACAGCAGACATGCTCTACTCACCTGTTGTAGTCCATGATTGTGTTCAAGTTGGTGAGCTACAGTGATCACATTGAACCACATGCTCTACTCACCTGTCGTAGCTATGGTGAACACTGAACCACATGCTCATAATCCTTGACGTCCCTGAGTTGGTGAGCCACGGTGATCACAGCGGACCACACGCTCTACTCACCTCTCGTAGTCCATGATGGTGTTCAAGTTGGTGAGCCACGGTGATCACAGCGGACTACATGCTCTACTCACCTGTCGTAGTCCATGATTGTGTTCAAGTTGGTGAGCTACAGTGATCACATTGAACCACATGCTCTACTCACCTGTCGTAGCTACGGTGATAACACTGAACCAGATGCTCATCATCCTTGACGTCCCTGAGTCCGTGAGCTATGGTGATCACAGCGGACAACATGCACTACTCACCTGTCGTAGTCCATGATGGTGTTGAGTCTGTGAGCTACGGTGATCACAGCGGACAACATGCACTACTCACCTTTCGTAGTCCATGATGGTGTTGAGTCGGTGAGCTACAGTGATCACAGCGGACAACATGCACTACTCACCTGTCGTAGTCCATTATGGTGTTGAGTCGGTGAGCTACAGTGATCACAGCGGACAACATGCACTACTCACCTCTCGTAGTCCATGATGGTGTTGAGTCTGTGAGCTACAGTGATCACAGCGGAGACAACATGCACTAATCACCTTTCGTAGTCCATGATGGTGTTGAGTCGGTGAGCTACAGTGATCACAGCGGACAACATGCACTACTCACCTGTCGTAGTCCATGATGGTGTTGAGTCTGTGGGCTACAGTGATCACAGCGGACAACATGCACTACTCACCTGTCGTAGTCCATGATGGTGTTGAGTCTGTGGGCTACAGTGATCACAGCAGACAACATGCACTACTCACCTGTCGTAGTCCATGATGGTGTTGAGGCTGTGAGCTACAATGAACACAGCTGACCACATGCATAACTCACCTGTCGTAGTCCATAATGGTGTTGAGTCTGTGAGCTATGGTGATCACAGTCGAGTCCCTGAACTCCGTCTTGATGGTATTCTGGATCAGATCATCGGTTTCCATGTCAACCGCTGCTGTAGCTTCGTCCAGGACCAGGATCTTGGTTTTCCTGAGCAGCGTCCGAGCTAGACACACCAGCTGCCTCTGCCCAACGCTGAAACAGAAAGTGACATTTCCAAATGCAACAAGCCAAGGCTTAATTATACCCCCGTCCGTGACTATCAACTTCACCTGAACAACAATACTAAACACATCTTTGAGAGGCATTTTAGAAGTTGTATAGGTGAAGGAAAACCAAGTTCTATATTCTTTATTGCAATGAGTGCGACATTTCGGTGTAGGTACTAACACCGTTATTAAGCAGGTGAGGGTACTGATAACCCCACTTACTCACTCACCCACAAGAAGCTGATGCTGATGGATCAATGCCTACCAGACTCTCACACATTTTACCTACCTTAAGTTTTGTCCGCCTTCTCCACACTCGTACTCCAGCTGACTAGGGAGCTCCGTCACAAACTTCTTCAGGTGAGCGTGCTCCAACGCCTGCCACAGATCCTCATCGATGTGGGAGTCAAAGGGGTCAAGGTTCATTCTCAGGGTACCAGAGAAGATGACTGGGTCCTGGAATTAAGAAGTTATCACCCTATAACTTTCCCTCAGTGTTCATATAATCAAAGTTCCAACTTCAGTTAAGAAATATTTTCCACATCAGAAAGGTTGTCATCGCCGGATGTTATGTCTTCAAACAAGGAAGTAACGGATATTTTACCTGGGGCAGTATAGTGAGCTTTGACCTCAGATCATGCAGACCCATGTCATCAATAGCTCTGCCGTCGACAACAATCCGACCACCAGCAGCTTCAATCAATCGGAACAGCGCCACAGTGAGAGACGACTTCCCAGCACCGGTTCTGCCCACGATGCCGATCTGCAGATAGAGAGGAATGTACATGGTACTCACAGCGTAAGGCTTTAGAACTGTATCATTAGTCTTAAGTGTACCGATCTGCAGTGAGAGGGGAATTCATATTTGCTAGTGGTATGCAGAGTATATGACTTGAATTATCTGCCTTTGTTACGTTTTTACAAGTCTTAAGGGAGTGATTCCCAATTTCATTTCATTTTCTGAACAGTATGTTCATCATGGCAACATCTAATACCAGTACAGTATTCACCGAATGAAACACATGCTCTAATATGCCCTCACTGACCAACACATACACCAATCAGAAAGTAATATACTTATAAACGCCCAAAACTAATTGGACAGAAACAGCGGAGTAGAAGGGGTATTTATTTTGGCAACTATGGTGACACCTGAATCAGATTTTACTGGTGAAAAGAGTAAGTGACTGAGTGAAAATGTTTTCATCATCGGACAAAGAAAATCCTGAATAGGGATTCCAGGATAACAATGGACCCCAGCATCAAGCCGATTAAATGGACAGAGTTAACTTGTTGTTTATCTTGGGAATCAACACGTGACCATATTGTTGACCAAATAATTCTATTCTAACAGTTAAGTATGACCAATGTCCATAATGTTTGTTTATAACTTCTCCAGTACCTTCTCGCCTCCGCTGATGTTACAGGAAATGCCCTTCAACACAAGGTCAAGTTCAGATCTGTATCGGGTCATATAGTTCTCGAACTTCACCTTGCCCTCATCTGGCCATGACCTTGGGGGCTGGCGATAAGGGTCAATCCATTCAGCCTGAAATATATGATGAACATTAGCAAATCATTATCATACACAGGTTATTGATATTCGTGACACGAATGCCACTAGACATCATGTCACTCATCGTCCTCGTAATCATCATCATCATACGCTATGATAAGGGTTCGATTACATTTTCATCATAAGAGAACAAGTTACATAACGCACAGGGAGCTGAGAACGTCATTGTCAACACCATCATCATCATCGTCATCATCTGCTAAGATAAGGGTTCGATTACATTTTCATCATAAGAGAACAAGTTACATAACGCCCAGGGAGCTGAGAACGTCATTGTCAACACCATCATCATCATCATCATCGTCATCATCTGCTAAGATAAGGGTTCGATTACATTGTCATCATAAGAGAACAAGTTACATAACGCCCAGGGAGCTGAGAACGTCATTGTCAACACCATCATCATCATCGTCATCATCTGCTAAGATAAGGGTTTGATTACATTTTCATCATAAGAGAACAAGTTACATAACGCCCAGGGAGCTGAGAACGTCATTGTCAACACCATCATCATCATCGTCATCATCTGCTAAGATAAGGGTTCGATTACATTTTCATCATAAGAGAACAAGTTACATAACGCCCAGGGAGCTGAGAACGTCATTGTCAACACCATCATCATCATCGTCATCATCTGCTAAGATAAGGGTTACACTACATTTTTGGTAACCAGTGTTCATTGTAAGAGAACAAGTTACAAGAGCTGGGAACGTCATTGTCATCATCATCATCATCATCATCATCACCATCATCATCATAATCATCATCACCATCATCATCTTCTGCTAAAATAAGGGTTAGGCTACATTTTCAGTAACAAGTGTTCGTCGAAGNTAAGAGACGACTGAGTTTGTGAGAAGAGGGACAGGATTAGGTGGTCAGACTAGCTGACTTGGTTGATGCATGTCGGTTGCACGGTACAATGCTTGTGAATCACTGGGTTGTCTGGCCAGTGTTGATTATTTACAGACCATCATCATATAACTGACATATTGCTGAGTAGTGTATTAAACAACAAATAAACCTTTCAGTGCAGTTGACAAAGTTAAATTTGCTGTGTTTCAACCCAAAATAAACAATGTTTCCTCGTTGTTCAATGGATTGCTTCATTCCAATTTGTGTCTGGGATTAAACACAATGAACCAGTAAAACTACAAGATTGTGACAATGGCTTGCAGAGCTTTATACCTGCAGTACAGACATGATGGTTAACATGATCAATGTTCGTTGATTGTCGCACTATGAACATTGTAATGCTGTCCATGCACTCTGGTGCCCCAGTATACATCACCTCTGTCGGCGTCTCCGAATACTCCTTCATCCTCTCCACGGACACGATATTGGTCTCCAGGTCAGAGGTCATCCGCACCATCCAGTTGAGGGCCTGGGTGATCTGTAAGACAACGGACATCAAGAGCATGCTTTAACTCAGAATACAATTACAGATTTTGCTGGATTTCTGTATTTGTTTATACGTTTTAAGAGTTGAGGGTATGTCAGATTACTTTAATGCTTTATCAATTACATGTAAAATATGCCACAGATTAAACATTAATTCTATTTTTCCTCACAATTATGGATAACTTGAGGAACTAAACATATTCATCAAATGCGAGACCAAAAGAATTTATTATACTTCATGTTATAATCATACTGATTAATGTAACAATTTTGCATGTTTAAAACTTACGTACTGTTACTCATAAATAAGGCTGTTGATGCTGACATATTAAGTCTGGCCAGGTGATTTATAACGCAATCTTATTCAAATACAACTTGTTAGCATACATAAATTTGAACATGAACTATCACATTGTTTATCAGAACTTTAATCTCAAAATCAGACCTTACTTCTCGCTACTACAAAACAACGATCCGAGGACATCAACTATGGAGGTTATGCCAGAACAACCTTTAATCCGACCAATCACAGTGTCAATGACCAGGGCCTACATTTTTAAGCTTTCTTAGCGCTAAGATAGTCGCAAGTGCCACACATTAACATTAACTTGCGACTATCTTAGCGCTAAGAGAGCTTCGACTGACTGACTGAGTTTAGTTTTACGCTGCCTTTAGCAATATTCCAGCAACATCACGGCGGAGGACACCAGAAATAGGCTTCACACAATGTACCCATGTGGGGATTCGAACCCGGGTCTTCGGCGTGACGAGCCAATGCTTTAACCACTAGGGTACCCCACCACCCCTAAGAGAGCTTCGAAAATCTAGGCCCAGGTCAGAAAAGTAGTAAACCTCGACAGGTTACCATGGATTATTCACAATAAGGGTGCCGCCACTTTGACTGATTCGGTCAAAATCATGTCTATCTCTCTCTACTTTGGATGGGATAAACATTTGAAGCAAAAGAGACTTAACCTGAAGAGCACACAAGACAGACCCTATAATTACCCTGGGTAGGTGTGTTGTTATAACACAGTGTATGCTGCATTACCTGTAGAACACACAAGACAGACCCTATAATTACCCTGGGCAGGTGTGTTGTTATAAGACAGTGTAAGCTGCATTACCTGTAGAACACACAAGACAGACCCTATAATTACCCTGGGCAGGTGTGTTGTTATAGCGCAGTGTATGCTGCATTACCTGTAGAGCACACAAGACAGACCCTATAATTACCCTGGGCAGGTGTGTTGTTATAGCGAGTGTAAACTGCATTACCTGTAGAACACACAAGACAGACCCCATAATTACCCTGGGTAGGTGTGTTGTTATAGCGAGTGTATGCTGCATTACCTGTAGAACACACAAGACAGACCCTATAATTACCCTGGGTAGGTGTGTTGTTATAGCGAGTGTATGCTGCATTACCTGTAGAACACACAAGACAGACCCTATAATTACCCTGGGCAGGTGTGTTGTTATAGCGCAGTGTATGCTGCATTACCTGTAGAGCACACAAGACAGACCCTATAATTACCCTGGGCAGGTGTGTTGTTATAGCGAGTGTAAGCTGCATTACCTGTAGAACACACAAGACAGACCCCATAATTACCCTGGGTAGGTGTGTTGTTATAGCGAGTGTAAGCTGCATTACCTGTAGAACACACAAGACAGACCCTATAGTTACCCTGGGCAGGTGTGTTGTTATAGCGAGTGTATGCTGCATTACCTGTAGAGCACACAAGACAGACCCTATAATTACCCTGGGTAGGTGTGTTATAGCTAGTGTAAGCTGCATTACCTGTAGAACACACAAGACAGACCCTATAGTTACCCTGGGCAGGTGTGTTGTTATAGCGAGTGTATGCTGCATTACCTGTAGAACACACAAGACAGACCCTATAGCTACCCTGGGCAGGTGTGTTGTTATAGCGCAGTGTATGCTGCATTACCTGTAGAGCACACAAGACAGACCCTATAATTACCCTGGGTAGGTGTGTTGTTATAGCGCAGTGTATGCTGCATTACCTGTAGAACACACAAGACAGACCCTATAATTACCCTGGGTAGGTGTGTTGTTATATAGCGAGTGTAAGCTGCATTACCTGTAGAACACACAAGACAGGCCCTATAATTACCCTGGGTAGGTGTGTTGTTATAGCTCAATGTATGCTGCATTACCTGTAGAGCACACAAGACAGACCCTATAATTACCCTGGGCAGGTGTGTTGTTATAACACAGTGTATGCTGCATTACCTGTAGAACACACAAGACAGACCCTATAGTTACCCTGGGTAGGTGTGTTGTTATAGCGAGTGTAAGCTGCATTACCTGTAGAACACACAAGACAGACCCTATAGTTACCCTGGGCAGGTGTGTTGTTATAGCGCAATGTATGCTGCATTACCTGTAGAGCACACAAGACAGACCCTATAATTACCCTGGGCAGGTGTGTTGTTATAACACAGTGTATGCTGCATTACCTGTAGAACACACAAGACAGACCCTATAGTTACCCTGGGTAGGTGTGTTGTTATAGCGAGTGTAAGCTGCATTACCTGTAGAACACACAAGACAGACCCTATAATTACCCTGGGTAGGTGTGTTGTTATAACACAGTGTATGCTGCATTACCTGTAGAACACACAAGACAGACCCTATAATTACCCTGGGCAGGTGTTGTTATAGCGCAGTGTAAGCTGCATTACCTGTAGAACACACAAGACAGACCCTATAATTACCCTGGGCAGGTGTGTTGTTATAGCGCAATGTATGCTGCATTACCTGTAGAACACACAAGACAGACCCTATAATTACCCTGGGCAGGTGTTGTTATAGCGCAGTGTAAGCTGCATTACCTGTAGAACACACAAGACAGACCCTATAATTACCCTGGGCAGGTGTTGTTATAGCGCAGTGTATGCTGCATTACCTGTAGAACACACAAGACAGACCCTATAATTACCCTGGGCAGGTGTGTTGTTATAACACAGTGTAAGCTGCATTACCTGTAGAACACACAAGACAGACCCTATAATTACCCTGGGCAGGTGTTGTTATAGCGCAGTGTATGCTGCATTACCTGTAGAACACACAAGACAGACCCTATAGTTACCCTGGGTAGGTGTGTTGTTATAGCGAGTGTAAGCTGCATTACCTGTAGAACACACAAGACAGACCCTATAATTACCCTGGGCAGGTGTTGTTATAGCGCAGTGTATGCTGCATTACCTGTAGAACACACAAGACAGACCCTATAATTACCCTGGGCAGGTGTTGTTATAGCGCAGTGTATGCTGCATTACCTGTAGAACACACAAGACAGACCCTATAATTACCCTGGGTAGGTGTGTTGTTATAACACAGTGTATGCTGCATTACCTGTAGAACACACAAGACAGACCCTATAATTACCCTGGGCAGGTGTTGTTATATAGCGCAGTGTATGCTGCATTACCTGTAGAACACACAAGACAGACCCTATAATTACCCTGGGCAGGTGTTGTTATAGCGCAGTGTATGCTGCATTACCTGTAGAACACACAAGACAGACCCTATAATTACCCTGGGCAGGTGTGTTGTTATAACACAGTGTATGCTGCATTACCTGTAGAACACACAAGACAGACCCTATAATTACCCTGGGCAGGTGTTGTTATAGCGCAGTGTATGCTGCATTACCTGTAGAACACACAAGACAGACCCTATAATTACCCTGGGCAGGTGTTGTTATAGCGCAGTGTATGCTGCATTACCTGTAGAACACACAAGACAGACCCTATAATTACCCTGGGCAGGTGTGTTGTTATAACACAGTGTATGCTGCATTACCTGTAGAACACACAAGACAGACCCTATAATTACCCTGGGCAGGTGTGTTGTTATAACACAGTGTATGCTGCATTACCTGTAGAACACACAAGACAGACCCTATAATTACCCTGGGCAGGTGTTGTTATAGCGCAGTGTAAGCTGCATTACCTGTAGAACACACAAGACAGACCCTATAATTACCCTGGGCAGGAGTGTTGTTATAGCGAGTGTAAGCTGCATTACCTGTAGAACACACAAGACAGACCCTATAGTTACCCTGGGCAGGTGTGTTGTTATAGCGCAGTGTATGCTGCATTACCTGTAGAACACACAAGACAGACCCTATAATTACCCTGGGCAGGTGTGTTGTTATAGCGCAGTGTATGCTGCATTACCTGTAGAACACACAAGACAGACCCTATAATTACCCTGGGCAGGTGTTGTTATAGCGCAGTGTAAGCTGCATTACCTGTAGAACACACAAGACAGACCCTATAGTTACCCTGGGCAGGTGTGTTGTTATAGCGCAGTGTATGCTGCATTACCTGTAGAACACACAAGACAGACCCTATAGTTACCCTGGGCAGGTGTGTTGTTATAGCGAGTGTATGCTGCATTACCTGTAGAACACACAAGACAGACCCTATAGTTACCCTGGGCAGGTGTGTTGTTATAGCGCAGTGTATGCTGCATTACCTGTAGAGCACACAAGACAGACCCTATAATTACCCTGGGTAGGTGTGTTGTTATAGCGCAGTGTATGCTGCATTACCTGTAGAACACACAAGACAGACCCTATAATTACCCTGGGTAGGTGTGTTGTTATAGCGAGTGTAAGCTGCATTACCTGTAGAACACACAAGACAGGCCCTATAATTACCCTGGGTAGGTGTGTTGTTATAGCGCAATGTATGCTGCATTACCTGTAGAGCACACAAGACAGACCCTATAATTACCCTGGGTAGGTGTGTTGTTATAGCGAGTGTATGCTGCATTACCTGTAGAACACACAAGACAGACCCTATAGTTACCCTGGGCAGGTGTGTTGTTATAGCGCAGTGTATGCTGCATTACCTGTAGAACACACAAGACAGACCCTATAATTACCCTGGGCAGGTGTTGTTATAGCGCAGTGTAAGCTGCATTACCTGTAGAACACACAAGACAGACCCTATAATTACCCTGGGCAGGAGTGTTGTTATAGCGAGTGTATGCTGCATTACCTGTAGAACACACAAGACAGACCCTATAGTTACCCTGGGCAGGTGTGTTGTTATAGCGCAGTGTAAGCTGCATTACCTGTAGAACACACAAGACAGACCCTATAATTACCCTGGGTAGGTGTGTTGTTATAGCGAGTGTAAGCTGCATTACCTGTAGAACACACAAGACAGGCCCTATAATTACCCTGGGTAGGTGTGTTGTTATAGCGCAATGTATGCTGCATTACCTGTAGAGCACACAAGACAGGCCCTATAATTACCCTGGGTAGGTGTGTTGTTATAGCGCAGTGTAAGCTGCATTACCTGTAGAACACACAAGACAGACCCTATAATTACCCTGGGCAGGTGTGTTGTTATAACACAGTGTATGCTGCATTACCTGTAGAGCACACAAGACAGGCCCTATAATTACCCTGGGTAGGTGTGTTGTTATAGCGCAGTGTAAGCTGCATTACCTGTAGAACACACAAGACAGGCCCTATAATTACCCTGGGTAGGTGTGTTGTTATAGCGCAATGTATGCTGCATTACCTGTAGAACACACAAGACAGACCCTATAATTACCCTGGGCAGGTGTTGTTATAGCGAGTGTATGCTGCATTACCTGTAGAACACACAAGACAGACCCTATAATTACCCTGGGCAGGTGTGTTGTTATAACACAGTGTATGCTGCATTACCTGTAGAACACACAAGACAGACCCTATAATTACCCTGGGCAGGTGTGTTGTTATAACACAGTGTATGCTGCATTACCTGTAGAACACACAAGACAGACCCTATAATTACCCTGGGCAGGTGTTGTTATAGGCGCAGTGTAAGCTGCATTACCTGTAGAACACACAAGACAGACCCTATAATTACCCTGGGCAGGAGTGTTGTTATAGCGAGTGTATGCTGCATTACCTGTAGAACACACAAGACAGACCCTATAGTTACCCTGGGCAGGTGTGTTGTTATAGCCGCAGTGTATGCTGCATTACCTGTAGAACACACAAGACAGACCCTATAATTACCCTGGGCAGGTGTGTTGTTATAGCGCGGTGTAAGCTGCATTACCTGTAGAACACACAAGACAGACCCTATAATTACCCTGGGCAGGTGTTGTTATAGGCGCGTGTATGCTGCATTACCTGTAGAACACACAAGACAGACCCTATAATTACCCTGGGCAGGTGTTGTTATAGCGCAGTGTATGCTGCATTACCTGTAGAACACACAAGACAGACCCTATAATTACCCTGGGCAGGTGTGTTGTTATAGCGCAGTGTATGCTGCATAACCTGTAGAGCACACAAGACAGACCCTATAATTACCCTGGGTAGGTGTGTTGTTATAGCGAGTGTAAGCTGCATTACCTGTAGAACACACAAGACAGACCCTATAATTACCCTGGGCAGGTGTGTTGTTATAGCGCAGTGTATGCTGCATTACCTGTAGAACACACAAGACAGACCCTATAATTACCCTGGGTAGGTGTGTTGTTATAGCGAGTGTAAGCTGCATTACCTGTAGAACACACAAGACAGGCCCTATAATTACCCTGGGTAGGTGTGTTGTTATAGCGCAATGTATGCTGCATTACCTGTAGAGCACACAAGACAGACCCTATAATTACCCTGGGCAGGTGTTGTTATAGCGAGTGTATGCTGCATTACCTGTAGAACACACAAGACAGACCCTATAATTACCCTGGGCAGGTGTGTTGTTATAACACAGTGTATGCTGCATTACCTGTAGAACACACAAGACAGACCCTATAATTACCCTGGGCAGGTGTTGTTATAGCGCAGTGTAAGCTGCATTACCTGTAGAACACACAAGACAGACCCTATAATTACCCTGGGCAGGTGTTGTTATAGCGCAGTGTAAGCTGCATTACCTGTAGAACACACAAGACAGACCCTATAATTACCCTGGGCAGGTGTTGTTATAGCGCAGTGTAAGCTGCATTACCTGTAGAACACACAAGACAGACCCTATAATTACCCTGGGCAGGTGTTGTAATAGCGAGTGTAAGCTGCATTACCTGTAGAACACACAAGACAGACCCTATAATTACCCTGGGCAGGTGTTGTTATAGCGCAGTGTAAGCTGCATTACCTGTAGAACACACAAGACAGACCCTATAATTACCCTGGGCAGGTGTGTTGTTATAACACAGTGTATGCTGCATTACCTGTAGAACACACAAGACAGACCCTATAATTACCCTGGGCAGGTGTTGTTATAGCGCAGTGTAAGCTGCATTACCTGTAGAACACACAAGACAGACCCTATAATTACCCTGGGCAGGTGTGTTGTTATAACACAGTGTATGCTGCATTACCTGTAGAACACACAAGACAGACCCTATAATTACCCTGGGTAGGTGTGTTGTTATAACACAGTGTAAGCTGCATTACCTGTAGAACACACAAGACAGACCCTATAATTACCCTGGGCAGGTGTTGTTATAGCGCAGTGTATGCTGCATTACCTGTAGAACACACAAGACAGAC
The DNA here is from genome assembly GCF_003918875.1 of Haliotis rubra. Classification (NCBI taxonomy): domain Eukaryota; kingdom Metazoa; phylum Mollusca; class Gastropoda; order Lepetellida; family Haliotidae; genus Haliotis; species Haliotis rubra. The sequence goes on along the minus strand of NW_025765524.1, from coordinate 115,210 downwards.
CCTATAATTACCCTGGGCAGGTGTGTTGTTATAGCGCAGTGTGTGCTGCATTACCTGTAGAGCACACAAGACAGACCCTATAATTACCCTGGGTAGGTGTGTTGTTATAGCGAGTGTAAGCTGCATTACCTGTAGAACACACAAGACAGACCCTATAATTACCCTGGGCAGGTGTGTTGTTATAGCGCAGTGTATGCTGCATTACCTGTAGAACACACAAGACAGACCCTATAATTACCCTGGGTAGGTGTGTTGTTATAGCGAGTGTAAGCTGCATTACCTGTAGAACACACAAGACAGGCCCTATAATTACCCTGGGTAGGTGTGTTTGTTATAGCAATGTATGTATGCTGCATTACCTGTAGAGCACACAAGACAGACCCTATAATTACCCTGGGCAGGTGTTGTTATAGCGAGTGTATGCTGCATTACCTGTAGAACACACAAGACAGACCCTATAATTACCCTGGGCAGGTGTGTTGTTATAACACAGTGTATGCTGCATTACCTGTAGAACACACAAGACAGACCCTATAATTACCCTGGGCAGGTGTTGTTATAGCGCAGTGTAAGCTGCATTACCTGTAGAACACACAAGACAGACCCTATAATTACCCTGGGCAGGTGTTGTTATAGCGCAGTGTAAGCTGCATTACCTGTAGAACACACAAGACAGACCCTATAGTTACCCTGGGCAGGTGTTGTTATAGCGAGTGTATGCTGCATTACCTGTAGAACACACAAGACAGACCCTATAATTACCCTGGGCAGGTGTGTTGTTATAGCGCAATGTATGCTGCATTACCTGTAGAACACACAAGACAGACCCTATAATTACCCTGGGTAGGTGTGTTGTTATAGCGAGTGTAAGCTGCATTACCTGTAGAACACACAAGACAGACCCTATAATTACCCTGGGCAGGTGTGTTGTTATAGCGCAATGTATGCTGCATTACCTGTAGAACACACAAGACAGACCCTATAATTACCCTGGGCAGGTGTTGTTATAGCGCAGTGTAAGCTGCATTACCTGTAGAACACACAAGACAGACCCTATAATTACCCTGGGCAGGTGTTGTTATAGCGAGTGTAAGCTGCATTACCTGTAGAACACACAAGACAGACCCTATAATTACCCTGGGCAGGTGTTGTTATAGCGCAGTGTAAGCTGCATTACCTGTAGAACACACAAGACAGACCCTATAATTACCCTGGGCAGGTGTGTTGTTATAACACAGTGTATGCTGCATTACCTGTAGAACACACAAGACAGACCCTATAATTACCCTGGGCAGGTGTGTTGTTATAACACAGTGTATGCTGCATTACCTGTAGAACACACAAGACAGACCCTATAATTACCCTGGGCAGGTGTTGTTATAACACAGTGTATGCTGCATTACCTGTAGAACACACAAGACAGACCCTATAATTACCCTGGGCAGGTGTTGTTATAGCGCAGTGTAAGCTGCATTACCTGTAGAACACACAAGACAGACCCTATAATTACCCTGGGCAGGTGTGTTGTTATAACACAGTGTATGCTGCATTACCTGTAGAACACACAAGACAGACCCTATAATTACCCTGGGTAGGTGTGTTGTTATAACACAGTGTAAGCTGCATTACCTGTAGAACACACAAGACAGACCCTATAATTACCCTGGGCAGGTGTTGTTATAGCGCAGTGTAAGCTGCATTACCTGTAGAACACACAAGACAGACCCTATAGTTACCCTGGGCAGGTGTGTTGTTATAGCGAGTGTATGCTGCATTACCTGTAGAACACACAAGACAGACCCTATAATTACCCTGGGCAGGAGTGTTGTTATAGCGAGTGTATGCTGCATTACCTGTAGAACACACAAGACAGACCCTATAGTTACCCTGGGCAGGTGTGTTGTTATAGCGCAGTGTATGCTGCATTACCTGTAGAACACACAAGACAGACCCTATAATTACCCTGGGCAGGTGTGTTGTTATAGCGCAGTGTAAGCTGCATTACCTGTAGAACACACAAGACAGACCCTATAATTACCCTGGGCAGGTGTGTTGTTATAGCTGCAGTGTAAGCTGCATTACCTGTAGAACACACAAGACAGACCCTATAATTACCCTGGGCAGGTGTTGTTATAGCGCGCGGTGTAAGCTGCATTACCTGTAGAACACACAAGACAGACCCTATAATTACCCTGGGCAGGTGTTGTTATAGCGCAGTGTATGCTGCATTACCTGTAGAACACACAAGACAGACCCTATAATTACCCTGGGCAGGTGTGTTGTTATAGCGCAGTGTATGCTGCATTACCTGTAGAGCACACAAGACAGACCCTATAATTACCCTGGGCAGGTGTGTTGTTATAGCGCAGTGTATGCTGCATTACCTGTAAAGCGTACGAGACTGACAGACCCACAATTCCACTGGGTAGATCTGTTGTAATGACAGAGAACAGAGCCGCAAACAGAACTATTGTGTTGCCAAGAAACTCTAGTCGGAATCCAAGCCACCTGAAATGAAAACAGAAATTCTATTTGGAACACTTTCAGGTAAGAGAAAACGCAATCTCTCTCTTTACACCATTGACAAACCCAGTATTTTTCATTTTCATTCAGATCTGTCTGTTGAGGTACATTTGTTCTTCTTGTTTTTAACTAGAAACATATTACTGATAACACTTGTTTAACACTGCACCCAGCATATTCCAACTATATGATGATGGTCTGTAAATAATCGAGTCTGGACCAGACAATCCAGTCATCAACAGCATGAGCATCGATCTGCACAATTTGGAACCCATGACATGTGTCAATCAAATCAGCGAGCCTGACCAACCGATCCCGTTAGTCGCCTTCACCAAAATCATGGGTTGGTGAAGACCAATTCTAACCGGGATCTTCACGGATGTCTTAGTGTGAAGGACACTGATGTATTACACTATATATTTTGACCTGAATTCATCACACAGCTACTTATCTCTCCAACATCCTTGTTCATTAATGCCCCGATTTGGTCTGTCCTGTTTCCTTATGCTAACATCCTGATGTTGTTCAAAGAAGTGATGAACCAGTGTAACTGTTATATTCAAACAAAGCGTTTCTGCGTCACATAAAGCGTTTCCACGGAAATATTACGTATTTTCACGGAGGAGGACATGTTGCTGGAGATATTCCGGTCGCTGACACGAGTCAACACAGACGTTTAATGATCAGGATATGGTGCAGGAAAAAACATCTATTGTTGCCTGAAACAAGCCTATGCCATTGATTTATTCGTATAATTTATTCAGATTGTTACAGACATATCATTTATCAGATTCATAACTGATCCATGCCTGCTCTGTCTGTGTTCTCTTTCTGTAAATGTTTTTTCATTTTTGCTATCCAGTATGCTATAATGAATAAAATGTTCATGGTGTCAACTTGATTTTCTTGCAATTTAAGATCTGTCTTTTCCAACGGCAAAACTGACATATTTTTGCACAGTTGTGATGGTTCATGGGCCTCAGATCTGAGGTGAGCCACACTAGTTTAATGGATTTCTATCACACTTAATCTTGTAGACTCGCACCCACTCCTAAAAGAATTACTTCTTCCACTTTTATCATACTTTTGACATGTGGCACAAGACGTGCCATTTTCAATCTCATCATAATGCAACTAATCCCTGTTTTTTAACATTCCACTTTAAATTTGTAAGTCTTAATTTTTTTAGCATTGCTTGCGGATGGAATTATGTCTGTGTCTAATTTATGTTTCAATCCATCATCTGTAGATTTATCACCCGGCCTCAAACTGCCACACGGTTTACGCGCGACGATTACTGATACAGCGTTAATGGAATCACTTATGTTGGTATCGGCACATTTCTCAGTTTCCGAGATTTGTTTACCACTTTTGTCAGCTACTTCACTTGATTTCTTCAGAAAAAATGTTGTTATTTTCATTCACGGTTTGGATAATTAAAGTTGACAGAAGGCTTAGCATTTCACACAGCCATGTGCGATAAATCTGTCAGCTATAACTTAAATTAGTCGCATAGAGTGTTAAAAGGTCAGAGGTTTCAGTGCACATAAACATATTTCCATGACGTAGTACCCATGAAACTATAGCAACACAGCCACACAGCTGATCCCTGTTTATAAGAGCTGTCATAGCCAAAAGGTGTCTATAAATAGCAATGTTTCAGCATAATAGCTATTAAAAATATAGAAGAAATATGAACTGATATAATTATGCTGATGTTGTTAGATTTATTGTTGATATATTTCTCAAAAATTACTTGCACCTGGTGCAAGGTAGACTAATAACTAGAATGCACTTTGTAATATTGGGTTGCACCAGTACAAGTAACAAATCACTAAATCAAGCCCTGTACAGCCTGGAAAACTACAAGGAAAGTAGTCCTCAGTTGTCATGGTAACCTATAACTCGCTGCCATGCAGTCCTCCAGTGTTAATTCTACAACACATCAGATTCAGCCACAGAGACTGACTGACACATGTTCAGGAATTGTCCTGTGGACTAGCATGAAGTCCTGTGCTCTCATATATGTAGTGAGTGAGTGAGTTTGGCTTTACGCCACTTTTAGCAATATTCCAGCAATATCACGGTGGGGGGACACCAGAAATGGGCGTCACTCATTGTACCCATGTGGGGAATTGAACCCGGGTCTTCAGCGTGATGCCTTAATCATCAGCGTGACTCTTTAACCATCAGCGTGACGCTTTAACCATCAGCGTGACGCTATAACCGTGACGCTTTAACCATCAGCTTGACGCTATAACCGTGACGCTTTAACCATCAGCATGACGCTATAACCATCAGCGTGAAGCTTTAACCATCACCGTGACGCTATAACCATCAGTGTGACGCTTTAACCATCAGCGTGACGCTATAACCATCAGTGTGGCGCTTTAACCATCGGCGTGACGCTATAACCATTGGGCTACCCCACCGCCCCTCTCATATATATGTAAAAAAATAGAGTGGAATTTACGCTGGTCCCGTGGTCCCTGGCTAGTACAAATTCATCAGAACCACTAAATTATAACTTTGCATTGGTCCTGGTGGCCCGTGAATTTTGTATTGATAGTTAAGTAAATTATTCATGTTATTTTGGACCAGTGAAGTACAGACAGGACCACTGATTATTGTCCTGTGGTCTAGTGGGAAATTATGAAAGGTTTCTTTCCCTGAAATTTGAAAATGAAATTTTTAGAGTAAAATTAATATTTTTATACTTATCCTGACTTATGCTTATTTGCTTGTCTTCTTCTTCTGGCGAACCTAGTGGAACACGTATATCTCCCAATTGAAGTTCCCCTTCAATAAAAGAAATCACTCATTAGTACTCACCACGAGTTACCTCCCTTTCCCCAAGCGCGGGAACGAGGGCGCCACCCAAGCCCATGTGCTCCACTCTCTCCTTTTTTGTTTTGAGCCCAACACTTTATTTTTCTCGAGAAATCCAAAGTGCTAAGTGGGGAGGACGGGAGGGCTTACCTCATGAGTCAGGATAAGTATAAAAATATTAATTTTACTCTAAAAATTTCATATTTTTTCTTATCCTGACTCATGCTTATTTGCTGTAGAATCCTACGGATAGGTGGTGGGATTATATATACTTTGGATTTTACTAATTAGTGATTTGAACTGAGATAATTGTAATAACCCTATGGGAACTTCATGAACGCACTGAACTGAATTCCTGCTGTATATTAACAGCTGCCTCTTAAGAAGGTTATTACAATTTACTGAATATAATAAAAGTATATAGAACATTAATTAAAGCTAAAGCTATTAATGTGAAGTATAAACTGTAGATAGTTTATAAGTATACTTTTATAAGAACCAAAGTAATAAGCTTACAATATGTATATATATAAGCTATAACATAATTGTGCTTAAGGTATAAAGATAACTTAAGCTGTATAATAGTAACCAACTACTGAGAGTTTGTTAACTAATACATGTTATGAAATGAACATATGACTGAGCTTAAAGATAGAACTTAAGCTGAACATATATATAATAGTAGAACTCGTAAGAGTTGTGGGTATATGTGTATAATGATATAAAATCATAGTACTGAGCTTAAGATAAAATTTTAACTTAAGGAAATATATATAGATAGCACGTAGCTATTAGTACTGTTATCAGATAAGTATAAAATCATCAAGATAGACTTATCTTCTCTGTGGAACTGTCAACTGTTGTGCGAGGACCATGGGACCGAAATGGTGGATACCTGAGACGTCCTTGGTGGTGATATCTCTCAGATAATGGTTGGCAAACACCATATCGGATCTCCAAAAACATCCCTCCATAATGGTATTTAATGAACAATTTCCATGTAAAGCTAAAGTAGAAGCTAGTGCTCTAATTTCGTGGGGATTAGCAGCACTTGGAGGGTCCAGTCCAGCTGCCTTGTAGGCTCTTAGTATGACAGTTCGGATCCAGATAGAAATAGTAGTGCGCGACACTTCTGTCTGTGAAGCGGTAGATATAGAGATAAACAATCTTTTGAATTTCCCTCTACTTTGCTTGGATCTTTGGAGATATATTTTCAGTGCACGTACTGGGCAAAGTGATAAGTCCATCGTATCATGTGGTCCAAGAATGGATGAGAGAGCTGGGACATGGAACAACCTGTCTGGTTGACCTGGTAGTTGATTTTTTGCAATAAAATCCCATCGAAGTCCCAGATGAGCGATGTTATGAATATCATCAAACCGTGTTCTCTCGTAATCCAAAGCGTGAATTTCAGACATCCTGGCTGCAGTGGCTAACGCTAGCAGGAATAAGGTTTTGTGGGTCAATGATTCAAATGACTCACTTGTGAGGTGTTGTAGTACAACATTCAGATCCCAGGCTGGCGCTTGAAACTTCCGTTTCTGGTCTTCCAATCGAAAGGCACGTAATAAGGCGAGTAACTCTGGTGTTTTAGTCAACTTGACGCCCGTCCTCATAGTAATGACTGAACTTATGGCTGCAAGATAAGTGGATAGTGTAGATCCTTTCAGATTCTTAGTTTGGCGTAGGAAACACAAGAATTCTGCCACTTGAGGATGTGTAGCAAATCTGGCTGAAAATCCTTTCTTAGCAGCATAATTTACAAAACTGCGCCACTTGTCATCGTACAAGTTACGAGTAGAGTTACGTAGTGCAAGCGTGACCGCCTTCGCCGCTATGGTGGAATAACCTCTCTTATTCAAACATGCTTTGATACAGTCCACACGTGAAGTTGGTATGCTTCTGGTGTTTTGTGCACTTGTTTGGTGTGCGGATGTATCAGTAGATTGGAGCGCAGTGGGAGCTGAAGTACTGGTTTTCCGATTCTTAGTATGAGGTCTGGAAACCACGTTCTCGCTGGTTAGTAAGGCGAGACCAAAATCAGATCGAGGCTCTTCGTTTGACTGATTTTTAGCAAGACTTGTGGGATCAACGCAGGAGGCGGGAAAGCGTACGCGTTTAGTCCCTCCCACGATATGCTTAGTGCGTCCGTTGCCCAAGCTAGTGGATCTGGCACTGGCGATACGAAAGTTGTCAGTTGATTGTTGAATCGGGTGGCAAATAGGTCTATGAGAGGAGATCCTATTTCCATGATTATCTGATTGAATATCTCTGTGTGGAGCATCCATTCTGTCGGCGACGGCTGGTGCGGCCGAGAGAGAGCGTCTGCTAACACATTTTTTGCTCCTGGAATGTGGCAGGCTTTGATATGAATGTTTAGACTGTCGACTAATTCGAACAGTCTGAAACATCGGGTGAGTAGATTCAGTGATCTTGTTGACCCTTGTTTGTTCACATAAAACGCCACTGTTGAGTTGTCTGTGTGAATCATTAACTGGGCGTTCTGTAACAGGTTGCTCCAGTGACTTATGGCGTTTATGACTGCTTGCATCTCTAGCAGATTTATGTGACATAAGCTCTCTTGAATGCTCCATAGGCCTGACGCTGTCCTGCCGGTAAGGTGGGCTCCCCAGCCTATTAGTGACGCGTCCACGTAGAGGTGTATATCCGATTCCGGCTCTACTAAGGAGACGCCTACGCAGACATTCAATCTCTTGGTCCACCAGAGTAGATGTGGTTTGACATAATCTGGTAGACTGAATGGTAGAGGGTCCTCGAGATGAGCAATGATGAGGACTTGTAATGGACGCAATTGAAGCCTGCCTCTGAGTGTCAAGTCTTGAGTGAGTGAGTGAGTTTAGTTTTACGCCGCACTCAGCAATATTCCAGCTATATGGCGGCGGCGGTCTGTAAATAATCGAGTCTGGACCAGACAATCCAGTGATCAACAGCATGAGCATCGATCTGCGCAATTGGGAACCGATGACATGTGTCAACCAAGTCAGCGAAACTGACCACCCGATCCCGGTCAAGTCTTGAGCTGATGTGAGTAGTCCCAGTAGACTCTGCCACTGTCGTAGTGGTAACGGAGAGAGTAGGGCTTGGGGAATCAGTTGTTGTATTTTGATCCATCTGTCCTACGGGACTACCAAACGATTCTGGGCTGTAAGGAATCGTATACCTAGAAACTGCAGATCTTGCGTGGGCTCTAGGTCCGACTTGAGTAGATTTACTAACCAGCCTAACTGTGTTAGTAGCTTGATTGTAAATTTCAGCTGTAGTCTGAGACGCTGTGGATCTGGATCCACCTGTATACCGTCGTCTAGGTAAAATGCACTCCGCAGGCCTTGACGATGTAGGTATGAGACAATAGGCTTGGTTACTCTTGTGAATACCCAAGGGGCCGAAGTGATTCCGAAGGGGAAGTACTTTCCATTGGTAGTGTATGCCGTCTAGCATAAACCTCAGATATTTCCTTGACCTGGGATGAATCGGAATGTGTAGGTATGCATCCTGCAGATCTATACTTACCATGTAATCTAGTGGACGAATTAGCTGACGGAGTTGAGGTAAATGTATCATGCGAAACGTTGGTGGTTTGCATAGAAAATCTCTGTTGAAGGTGCTCATGTTGTAAATGAGGCGATACTTCTCTTTGGAATTCTTTTTCAGCACTAGGAAAACTGGGGAGTAGAAGCCTGGTGTGATGTTTTGCTGCTCGAGAACTTCTAAGGCCTGTTTGTTTAGTAGAGACTGAACTGTTTCTCTTAACATCGGTAGTAGTGCCAGCTGAACGTTGAACCCTGGTGGGTCGACTGTTAATGGTGGCTTGGCCTTGAGTTGTAGACGAAGGTTGTACTGGGACGACTGGGGGTGGAAGACTGCAGTCGTTCCGAACCTGACTTTCATCGTTTAAATCCACAGGCACCTCTGGATGATCTGCCTCTAGCTGATCCTCCTTTGAACTTGTTGTATGGGCGACGAAAAGAATTCTTGGGATTATTAACGGCCGCTAATTTCTTATCCCGGGCCCTCTGTAGCCCTGAAAACTGAGACTTACCCGAGTACCTCTGTGCTGATTTTTTAAAGGCATTGGCTAACGTATCCATAGATTTAATCATGAGAACTTCTCTAGAATCTTTAGATACTTCCTTGGAAACCTTGTTAATGTTGCCACCAAACAGTAACGGTGAAGACCATGGAGCTGTGTACAGAGGCTCTGTGAATTGTTTATTCCAAGAGCAGGAGGCTAGTAACCCTTGCCGACGTGTCATGGTAGTGATTTCAGTAAGAGCTGAAAGATGGTCTGTAAGGAATTGTTGATCTTTTTTTTGCATAAGTAGTGCTGAGTAAATCATCCTACTCTCCTCATCCATCTTGCGATCATCAATCCTATAAGTTCTGGACTTGGAATCACTGATAAGTTGAAAGTTCTCATCAATCTCCTGAGTCTTGAAAAAGGACTCCATATTATGTCCATAAAAATTCTTGGCATTGAAGAATGGTAAATGGGTAGGTAGGTTTTCAGTAGATTTGGCGTAAGTAGTATCCAGATTAGCAGGAACGGCTGCGATAGGATCCATAGGAGGCACGGTGATATGATCTACATCATCATCTTTCATGAGGTAAGTTTGGGCTGTATCCTCGTTCTTAGAGGGAGAGGCCAGTTGTAATTCGTTTACCATCCAATATCTTATCTCAGCTTCTGAGAAAACAATACCATCATCCTCCTCTGATGGATGGTTGTATGTCGGAGTCCTAGATCTGTAAGAAGATCTATGTGAGGACTGAGGAGAACGGACTGAAGAGTGGCTAGTGTATGTAGACCTTGGAGAAGACATCCTTCGCGGAGACTGTGATCTACGTGAACGGTGATGGCTTCGCAGAGCGTTGTGGACTTCTCGAACGTTGAGGGCTACGCGAACATCTTCTAGGCGATGTAGAACCACTTAGCCTTCGCGTCCTACGCGAATGTATGGATTCAGTGTCCGATCCGACATATGGCGCTTGCTTCAAGGACGCCCGCCGTGCATGACAAGGTGCGTGCTCGGCGAAGCGCTCCTTCTCCGCGAAGCGCTCCTTCTCCGCGACGCGCTCCTTCTCCGCGAAGCCTCTTGCAAAAGGTGAGGCTCTAGCTCCTTCACGGAGGCGGCCTGGGATACCTTATGCAAAGAGCTCACTCCGGGCAGGGTTGCCCTTTGCGGAGGCGCGTCTATGGGCTCAGAGGCCCTACGCGAAGCCAAGGCGGGCTCTGAGGCCCTGTATGACTTGATATGGGGTGGGCTCTGAGGCCCGTGGCTCTGAGGCCTCTGTAAGCCGTAGCGGTCTTCCATCACCCTCATTATCTGGTTGATCAAGTCGTCTGAAGCGGTCTGCGTTGAAGAGGGATGTCTCTCTGCAGAGGTGACGGGACCCTCAGATAAAATTTCTGGTGATAGAGTTGGCATCTCCTGTTGTGTGTTCATCTGCGCTGAGGTGACAGTCGCAGAAACGGGCCGTTTCTTGTGACGAACTTCTGGAATGATAATAGGCTAATTCTGTAACTGGTAAGATATCAGAGGCAAAATTATTAGATTTTGTTGACTTCCCTTTAGATGAAGGTGTAGATCTTGGTGTACGCAAAGTACGAGATGATATGGATGGTTTCCTCGACTTGGACTGAGAAGACGGCAGCTCTTGAGATGCAGGTCGCTTCTTGGACATAGCGGACTGCGTCCCACGCTTATCCGCCGAGGGAAACTCAGGCATGTCCCCAGTCGGTGGCGTGTCCTCAGTCAACAGTTGACATGAAACATTAATATGCGATCTATTAGCCATGTTCGAATTCTGTTTACGTGATTTATCTGCCTTCCGTCTGTAAACGGAACATAAATATTTGTCAAAGGCAGAGATAGGTAAATTGATACAAAAGTTACAACGAGAATCAATGGCGTGTCCTCAGTCTGGATCGGTATCAGAATAACGTAGTTTACATTCTGTGCAAATTTTCATTAATGTAGCCTACTGAACAAACACGACGAATCGTGAATAAAACAGCAGAAACACAATTAATAATCAATGCAAATTGAATAATTATACTAGTACTACCTCTATACTAACGTATAAGAGGAACTTAACTAAATATAATTAAGGATATAGTGTGTTGGGAGACACAGGTGCTCTCACGTCCAGCTCACTGGGCGAAGAAGGAGAGAGTGAAGCACATGGGCTTGGGTGGCGCCCTCGTTCCCGCGCTTGGGGAAAGGGAGGTAACTCGTGGTGAGTACTAATGAGTGATTTCTTTTATTGAAGGGAACTTCAATTGGGAGATATACGTGTTCCACTAGGTTCGCCAGAAGAAGAAGACAAGCAAATAAGCATGAGTCAGGATAAGAAAAAATAATATTTCACGCCTGCCCATGCATAAAGTCACCTGTTGGAGGCAAGGCCTGCGAAGTAGAAGGTCAAGTTCTTGTCCACTCTTTGTGTGGATTCCGCGATGAATCTGTCGCTGGCCTTGTACGCCCGGATGGACGAGGTGCCAGTGATTGTCTCTCCAAAATGAGAGTAGATAGGAGACCTTGTGGTCGACTCCAGTCGCTTCAGTTGACGTGATGTAGCAATGTAGAACCTCTGAGGATTGAGATAGAGAGGGGGGAATTATACTGGGCTGAATTTAAGGAATCTTATACAACTGGCACCAATTCTGACCTGACTAGCTGGTTGACTACAGTTGCACCGTAGTTCCATAAATTTAATCAAAGTCAAGAGATCACTGATGACTGTTGCGTTTCATACATCAAACATGTAAAGAATGGTACATGTTGGTATCCTGCCTGGCGTTCGACGTTAATGGGGACATTTGGCTTAGTTATCAAACAATGACCGCTTCTGTGGTGTAGTGGTTAGAGCGTCTGCCCGGAGAACGGAAGGTCGCGGGTTCAATCCCGGCTGCGTCATACCAAAAGACATTAAAAAATTGGTACTTGTTGGTCCCTGCCTGGTGCTCGGCATTAATGGGTACGACAAGGACTGGTTGGCCCGGAGCCAGTATAATGTGTCTGAGTGGGGTATTCATGATTAACTGCGGCATGGTATCTCAGTGAGCTTGCACTATAAAACCAGCTTCAGTCTAGGTTAGTACAAGCAGCCACACATACACACGCATGCACGTCGTCATATGAGCGAAATATTCTTAAGTACGACATTAAACCCCATTTCACCTCACCTCATTTCACCAAACAATAATCAAACAAAAATATTTGTGTACTGTACCTGAACTAGGTAGTAGAGTATTGCAAGTGGGACGATGACAGACAGGAAGATGGGGGTGCTGTAGCTGATGACGATGAGGGTGCCCATGACACTGAACACACAGTTGATCCACATTCGTAGTACGCCTGGCAAGTTGTTGTCCACAGTTTCCACGTCCCGTGAGAAGCGGTTCACGATTCGGCCGATCGGGGTGGTGTCGAAGAAGGACATCGGAGATCGCAGGATGTTGTACAGCATCTTGGCGTGGATGTTACCAGCAGCCTGCACCATCCTCACCGACGCCAGGATAGAGTAGATCAGGATGACCACAGCTGAAACCAGGGAAATGGAGGGTGTCATTGTTTCAGTACGGAGGGAGTGGGGAGTGTTACAAGCTAATTGTCGGTCACTGTAGCATCTTGAGTCAGTACAGTTTAAGGATCCTAAGTACAGCCGAAGGATCTCTGGAACAGTCCAAGGACCTTTGGTACAGTCTATGAGCTTCAGTACAGTCCGAGGATCCTTGGTACACTCCAAGGATCTCTGCTACATTCCGAGGATCCTAGGTATAGTCCAAGGATCTCTGCTACAGTCCAAAGATCTTCAGAACTGTCCAAGGATCTCTGGTACACTCCATGGATCTTCAATACAGTCCAAAGCAAAGATCCTCAGTACAGCCCCAAGATCCTCAGTACAGTCCAAGGGTCTTCAGTACTGTCTAAGGAACTTGAGTACAGACCAAGGATCTCTGCTACAGTCCAAAGATCTTCAGAACTGTCCAAGGATCTCTGGTACACTCTATGGATCTTCAATACAGTCCAAAGCAAAGATCCTCAGTACAGCCCCAAGATCCTCAGTACAGTCCAAGGGTCTTCAGTACAGTCTAAGGAACTTGAGTACAGACCAAGGATCTCTGCTACAGTCCAAGCATCCCTGGTACACTCCAAGTATCTCTGCTACAGTGTAGGGATCTTTGGTACAGGCCAATTATTCCCAGTACAGAACAAGGATCCCTGGCAAAGTCCAAGGATCCTCAGTACAGTCCAGGGATCCTAAGCCTTTCGACTGGTACATATATGGGTCATTTTCAAAATTGGTAGGATTTTCAATTTTTTATTACAGTAAAATCAAACTCCTCAAAATTGATTTAATTTTTATTCAAATAAAACCTCAAACACTTAATTATTCAAAAATACAAACATGCAGACTGAAATGTACTAATTGACCTTTTAATTGATACATATGTAATTAAAAGGGTGGGGGACTGTCCTGACCGTTACCACTTCTTAGTCAGAATATGGATTTTGAAATATAATTCCTAAAAATCTTTTAAAGATGGCAGACACAGCTTTTACACAAACTTGATCAAAGTTGAAGGTAAAAACTATCATCATGAATCTTGAAAGTGTTATTTTGTATCTTTCATCAATTACCACAAAATGATAGCATTTTTCTACAACATTATTATGTATGTAGCTTTCAACAGGTAAAATTGTCTAAAATAAACATCAGCTACTAAGCCCAGAACATCTTTTGATGACACCAGCATAAAGAGGAGTGTTTCATGTATTATCATGAATTAATTAGAGCAGTCGATTAACGCCAGTAACGGTTAGGACAATAGTGGTAATGGTTTGGACAGGAATGGTAACGGGCTGGACATAAGCCTTAAACAGTTTAATTCAACATAGAAACAGGTAACATGAAAGGAAAAATATGATATCATTTACTTGAACTGCTAACCCTATTTTGGACAGACAGTGAAATGTGTAATAGAAATTGAAACTCGTAACTAATATGACATGTTTTCTTCCATGCTGTGGTAACGGTTTGGACATTTGTTATATCAATATAAAACTTGTGAATGAATTTAGGCTTTCTAGTAAAAACAAACTGTAGCTTCTAAAGAATAGAAAAACATACCTGTCTAGACTGAAAATCACTTATAATCTAAAGAAGAGTGCAATTGGGGAACAAAAATTGAATGAATAGTAACGGTTGTGACATTATTGGTAACGGTCAGGACATCAGTGTAACAAACAAATGTTATCCCTCTAAAATGTTGCAAAAGATTAAATTCTGAAAGGTACTGCAACAACTATGATACTGTACACATGGTCATGCTACACAGGACACTGCATAGATATCATTTTGCTGTTGATATTATGGTGCAATATTAGTCTCCACGAAATATACTTCTTTCATTCACTTGGATACCTTTAGCTTTTGTTGATAGTGAGATGGTAACACATATTTATCAAATACAAAGGCCAACACATTAGCACCTATTAATATTCTAAGTAAATGGTAGTCTTACATATCTCACAAAGTCAAAACAGACTACATCAAAACAATCTTTAAAGGTTGGAATACAATTAAGTTGTTTACCGTTACTACATTTTGTCCTAACCGTTACCTTTAATTCATAAAGACTATACATCTTATAGAAAATAGAAATTTAACGTGATAAATTCGTTTTGGTTTTTATTATCAAAAACAGATAGATAAGTAAATAGAAATTTATTATCACACCATAGAACATATTCTTCAAAATTGAAATTTATTACTATTATTTGTCCAAACCGTTACTAGAGACTGTTTTTTATGCTACTACATCAAATTTCCTTTGAACAGTACAAGTCCATGCTTAAACTATCTTTACTCTTAAAAAATTATAAATTTGTTATACTTCAAATATTAATGAATAACTTTTTGAAATGCAAATCATTTTGTCCTGACCGTTACAAGGACTGTCCAAACCGTTACTTTGCAGAATGGTAACGGTTTGGACAGTAACGGTCAAGACAATTTGTAAGTAAATCTTAAATAAAAAAATGAATGATCCCTAAAAGATTTCAAAGGACATGCCTTTCACCTCTTCCATTTCTGGGCACCATATCCATTGAAATTTTTTAAAAAAGAGATACATATTTGACACAAAATACACTGGTAATGGTCTGGACAGTTAAGGTTGACACTTAACATTTATACTTATTTGACAGTGTCAGTTTTCTTCAAAATGTATTGAATCTCTTTATTTCATCTGCTGTCACATCCACAGGGGCTAGCTCAAACAGACACAGGAAGTAGTATTACAATCCAGCTCCAGGGAGATATTATTGCAGGAATTTCATACACTGGTAACGGTCAGGACACAAAATCACAGGACAAGCATGTTACAATTTGTAGAAAAAAACTTTTTTAAGTTAAAAATAATTGAAATGCAGTCTGAGTATGCTTGATCAATCCTAATTGGCATAATATGAATTAATTTGTTTATTTGCATTTATATTTACATTATTTGTGAACATTGATATTAGGACCGTCACATCCGGACGGAGCAAATCTGCCAATTTTGACCCCAAAATGTGGTTAAGTATTAATTTCAAAATGACAAGACTAATGATATACCACATTTACTGACTAGTAAACATCTAAATATGTTTTCTTGAACAAAATAATCCTTTTAAACTAACAGTTGTTTTTTTTATTCGGAACGGACAGAAAATCCTACCAATTTTGAAAATGACCCATATATAGTCTATACAAAAACACATCAAGATGTTCTTGTAACAGCCAGATACATGATGCTCCGGTAACCCCATGATACATGATGTTCCTGTAACACAAGCAGACAGTGTTCTTCTTAAGGCAGCCAAATACAAAAAATATACCCTGACCAAGACCAGCAGACACCGAGGTGTGATAGTCGGGTGTGTGAACCTACCCTGCACACATCCAAAAGCCCCGTAGACACCAAGATACACGGTGTTCTTATTGTGATAGTCGGGTGTGTGAACCTACCCTGCACACATCCAAAGCCCCGTAGACACCAAGATACACGGTGTTCTTATTGTGATAGTCGGGTGTGTGAACCTACCCTGCACACATCCAAAGCCCCGTAGACACCAAGATACATGGTGTTCTTATTGTGATAGTCGGGTGTGTGAACCTACCCTGCACACATCCAAAGCCCCGTAGACACCAAGATACATGGTGTTCTTATTGTGATAGTCGGGTGTGTGAACCTACCCTGCACACATCCAAAGCCCCGTAGACACCAAGAGACACGGTGTTCTTATTGTGATAGTCGGGTGTGTGAACCTACCCTGCACACATCCAAAAGCCCCGTAGACACCAAGATACATGGTGTTCTTATTCTGATATTCCGAAGTGTTGACCAGACTCATGTTCTTCAGGAGGGTGTCATCTGTCCACATACTGATCCAGATGTTGGAGGCCATGGTGGCCGCCTGGTACATGGCAAAGATGAGGAAGATGAAGAATGTGGTGATGCCGCCGATGGCTTTGGCGTAGTCCAGGAAGACAGAGAACTTCACCTGAAGGAAACAGCAAGATATATCAGCAATATAACTGAAGTTGTCAATTGAGGAAGTGAGCTAAGCAATCTGGGAAGTGGGATAATTAACCAATCAGCATCCTAATTGTCCCATAACATTTTGTCCTCTGAAGTACCGAAAATGTGTTCCACCAGAAGGCCCTGACAGTGTGTTCCACCAGAAGGCCCTGACAATGTGTTCCACAAGAAAGCCCTGACAATGTGTTCCACAAGAAAGCCCTGACAATCTGTTCCACCAGAAGGCCCTGACAATCTGTTCCACCAGAAGGCCCTGGCAATGTCTTCTACGCCCTGACAAAGTGTTCAAGTGTCTCACCCTGCCAGTCTCAGCCTTCTCCTCCTGGATAAGCTTCTCTCCTGTACCAGCATCTGCAGCCTTGTCCGGTGCCGCCAACTTCTTGCTTGCATCAGCCACTACTGACGTCTCCCGCTTCAACTTGCTCTTTCTGATAGACAGAACAGAGGGAAGTGTTAAACTGCAACAATGTTATCAACTACAAATTGAAGCCATAATAAAAATGTCTCCAAATTTGATTCAAATGATAGTTGTGGTTTTATGAGCTAAGAATTTCAAGAAGTCAACTATCTTACATTTCCGCAACATTTAGAGCCATAATGTGGTGACGGGTGATGTTGATCTTACAAACCAACAAACATTGAAACAGGCTTTGGGCCAATTCTGATCATAGGATGCTGGTGCACACAGGGGATGTAACTCTGTATGTTAATTATGGTGCCTGAATAACGTTTGATGACTGGACCAACTGTGTTCATTCTGAAATCTGTAAGGAAGCTGCTAATCAACCTACCTTGTAACTTCATCCCCTGAGGTGACTCCATCTGACGTAACAGACTCGACTCTCTGAAGGATCTTAGACTTCATCTCTTGAACTACAACAAAATGCTGATTACTAAAGAAAAAGAAGCTTCAAAAATACCTTCAATGTTTTCAAAGAGCTAACTCATGGTGGTGGACACCAGAAATGGGCTTCACGCATTGTACCCATCTGGGGAATAGAACCCAGGTCTTCAGCGTGAAGAGTGAACGCTTTAACCACTAGGCTACCCCACCACTCCAACACCGTCAGTGTATACTTTAAGGTCACAGAAATATGTTCAAGGACTATATGTTGAAGGACAGCATATATGCTGATGGAACATATTTCTGTTACCTCAAAGTATGTATGCACTGACATGTTCCTCAAGCAATGTTTGAGGTAATACGTGTTGTTTGAGGACAGACAATATTTGAGGTAAAGGGTCTGTGAACTAGTGTTGGGAATTGGCTAAAATCTCAGAATCGATGATTGGTTCATTACAACCGATCAATCATCGAAAATAGTTGGTTAGTGTCATTAATCAAATTTTCTACGTTTTGTTTGTTAATGCACAAAATATATATAGAAAAATATAAACCTCACAGTAGTGGTGGTGTCATTAATTGTAGTAATCGAAGATCGGTCGCAGTGCTTAAACGACCAAGCAATCATCATGTTTTCTCATAATCCATTTCATGACTGAATTTATCTTGAAGACTACAGGAAATTTGTGTTCCTAACATACTAGTCATGCTTTTAACATGTGAAATTTGCAAATACATTTTGTGCAGTTTCCAAAACAAACCCTAAAGAACTACATGGAAATAGTCTGTGAACAACATGTAAGGTAAAATCAGTGTCTGTGAACAACATGTAAGGTAAAAACAGTGTCTGTGAACAACATGTAAGGTAAAAACAGTGTCTGTGAACAACATGTAAGGTAAAAACTGTCTGTGAACAACATGTAAGGTAAAACAGTGTCTGTGAACAACATGTAAGGTAAAAACAGTGTCTGTGAACAACATGCAAGGTAAAAACAGTGTCTGTGAACAACATGCAAGGTAAAAACAGTGTCTGTGAACAACATGCAAGGTAAACACAGTGTCTGTGAACAACATGCAAGGTAAAAACAGTGTCTGTGAACAACATGCAAGGTAAAAACAGTGTCTGTGAACAACATGCAAGGTAAAAACAGTGTCTGTGAACAATATGTAAGGTAAAAACAGTGTCTGTGTACAACATGTAAGGTAAAAACAGTGTCTGTGAACAATATGTAAGGTAAAAACAGTGTCTGTGAACAACATGTAAGGTAAAAACAGTGTCTGTGAACAACATGTAAGGTAAAAACAGTGTCTGTGAACAACATGTAAGGTAAAAACAGTGTCTGTGAACAATATGTAAGGTAAAAACAGTGTCTGTGAACAACATGTAAGGTAAAAACAGTGTCTGTGAACAACATGTAAGGTAAAAACTGTCTGTGAACAACATGTAAGGTAAAAACAGTGTCTGTGAACAACATGTAAGGTAAAAACAGTGTCTGTGAACAACATGTAAGGTAAAACAGTGTCTGTGAACAACATGTAAGGTAAAAACAGTGTCTGTGAACAACATGCAAGGTAAAAACAGTGTCTGTGAACAACATGCAAGGTAAAACAGTGTCTGTGAACAACATGTAAGGTAAAAACAGTGTCTGTGAACAACATGCAAGGTAAAAACAGTGTCTGTGAACAACATGTAAGGTAAAAACAGTGTCTGTGAACAAAATGTAAGGTAAAAACAGTGTTTGTGAACAACATGTAAGGTAAAAACAGTGTCTGTGAACAACATGTAAGGTAAAAACAGTGTCTGTGAACAACATGTAAGGTAAAAACAGTATCTGTGAACAATATGTAAGGTAAAAACAGTGTCTGTGAACAACATGTAAGGTAAACAGTCTCTGTGAACAACATGTAAGGTAAACAGTCTCTGTGAACATGTAAAGTAAAAACAGTGTCTGTGAACAATATGTAAGGTAAAAACAGTGTCTGTGAACAACATGTAAGGTAAAAACAATGTCTGTGAAGAATGTTTGATATAAAAACAGTGTCTGTGAACAATATGTAAGGTAAAAACAGTGTCTGTGAACAATATGTAAGGTAAAAACAGTGTCTGTGAACAATATGTAAGGTAAAAACAGTATCTGTGAACAATATGTAAGGTAAAAACAGTGTCTGTGAACAATATGTAAGGTAAAATCAGGGTTTGAGGTGAAAATAGTGGTCTGTCAATGTTCGGTAATGAAGATCTAAACTGAATAAAGAGTAGAAAATCACAATCCCTTATTATCAATTTGGTAAAATTAAGTTACAAAACTACAAAGAGCAAAACCAGATTAAACTTGGTCTTCGGCATCCTATACTTGTCAAAAGAGGCGGGCAGTGGGGTAGCCTAGTGGTTAAAGCGTCCGCACGTCACGCCGAAGGTCCGGGTTCGAATCCCCACATGGGCACAATGTGTGACGCCCATTTCTGGTGTGCCCCGCCGTGATATTGCTGGAATATTGCTACAAGCAGCGTAAAACCATACTCACTCACTCACTCAAAAGAGGCAACTAACAGCATCTGAGGGTCAGACTCCCAGATTCAAGTGATGCACTTCATCAGATCCCAGTTGTGAGGATCAATGGTCATGATGTCAATCACTGGCTAGTCTGGTCCAGACTAGACTATTTACAGAACCACCGTGGCTGGAATATTGCTGAGTGAGGAGTAAACCAACCAACATAGCAAGGTCCTATTTGTAATAATGTAATTTTTAGAGTAAAATTGATATTTTATACTTATCCTGACTCATGCTCTTTTGCTTGTCTTCTTCTTCTTGCGAACATAGTGGAAACACTTGTATCTCCCTAATTGAAGCTCCCTTCAATGTATAATCACTAATTAATACTCACCATGACTTGCCTCCCTTGGCCCAAGCGCGGGAAAGGTGGCGCCACCCTCTGGCCACATGCTTCACTCTCTCCTTATTTTTCGAGCCCAACACTTGAATTTACGGGGAAATCCAAAGTGTTATGTGGGGAGGATGGGAGGGCTTACCTCATGAGTCAGGATAAGTATAAAATATCAATTTTACTCTAAAAATTACATATTTTTCCTTATCCTGACTCATGCTCTTTTGCTTGTAGTATCCGACGGAATCGGATATGGGAAAGAGTAGAGACTTTGGATTTACCAGATTAATTAGTGATTTATATATATATATCTGTAATAACCCCCTGACGGGAACTTATAATGGCACTGAATTGTAATCCTTTCAGCTATTATAAACTATAAGTTTATACACTGCCATAGACAAAACGGGGTATTACTATACAAAAACATACTATGAACATAGCAATAAGTATATAAACTACTCCAACATGGAGAAGTTATCCAAAAATGTACATCAATATCAGTACTGGGCTTAAGGTTAGACTTAAGCTAGGTATATCAATAGCCCTAACAACTCCGTAGAGTTTTAAGCTAGATAATACATGTATAAAAATACATATTAATCTCGTAAGACTATGTCTTATCGTCTACGAGGGACTGTCAACTGCTGTGCGAGGACCATAGGACAGAAATGGTGAATACCTGAGATGTCCTCGGTGGTGATATCTCTCAGATAGTGATTAGCAAACACCATGTCGGATTTCCAAAAACATCCTTCCATGATGGTATTTAGTGAGCAGTTACCGTGTAGCGCGAGCGTGGAAGCTAAGGCTCTGATTTCGTGAGGATTTGCTGCTCTTGGAGGGTCCAGTCCAGCCGCCTTGTAGGCGCGCAGTATGACAGTTCTAATCCATATAGATATGGTGGTACGAGAGACCTCGGTCTGACTTGTCGCCGCTAAAGGGATGAATAATCGCTTGAGATGTCGGCGTCTTGGTTTGGAACGTCGTAGATAGATTTTGAGAGCTCTGACTGGGCATAGAGATAAGTCCAACGTATCTTGAGATCCGAGAATCGAGGATAGTGCAGGGATATGGAATAATCTGTCTGGTTGACCTGGCAATTGATTCTTAGCGATAAAGTCCCATCGCAAACCCATGTGCACTGTGTTGTGATTGTCATCAAACTGTATCCTCTCGTAATCTAGTGCGTGAATTTCAGACATCCTGGCTGCAGTAGCTAGCGATAACAGGAAAACCGTTTTCTGTGTGAGAAGTTCAAAGTTCGTTGAATCTAACGGTTCATAATTTTCACTTGTGAGGTGTTGAAGCACTATATTTAGATCCCACGCTGGCGCGCGGAATTTCACTTTCTGATCTTCCAAACGAAAAGAGCGTAGCAAGGCGAGTAACTCTGGCGTCTTCGTTAACTTGACACCCGTTCTCATGGTACCGACCGAACTAAGCGCGGCAAGATATGTTGACAATGTCGAGCCCTTCAAATGTTTCTTTTGACGTAGGTAACAGAGATAATCAGGCACTTGTGTATGTGTAGCATCTCTCGCTTTAAATCCATTTTTTGCTGCGTAGTTTTCGAAACTTTGCCACTTGTCGTCGTACAAGTTACGAGTAGAATAGCGTAAAGCAAGCGTGACTGCTTTTGCCGCTCTTGTAGAATATCCTCTCTTGTTCAAACACACTTTAATACAGTCCATACGTGAAGTTGGTACACTTCTGGGTTTCCGTGCGCTTGTTTGGTGTGAGGATGTACTAGCAGATTCGAGCGCTTTGGTAGCTTTAGTGTTGGTTGTCCGATTTCTTGAATTAGAATGGGAAACCACGTTCTGGCTGGCCAGTAGGGCGCGACCAAAGTTAGTTGTAGCCTCTGTGTTTGTCTGATTTTCTGTAACACTTGAGGGATTAGCACTGGCGGCAGAAACGCGTACGCGTTGAGGCCTTCCCAGGATATGCTTAGAGCGTCCGTTGCCCATGCTTGTGGATCCGGGACAGGTGATATGAATGTCGTTAGCTGATTGTTGAATCGAGTGGCGAATAGGTCTACTAGCGGCGCTCCTAATTGTTTGATAATCTGTGCGAAGATTTCTGTATGGAGCATCCATTCTGTCGGTGCCGGTAGGTGTGGCCGAGAGAGTGCGTCTGCTAATACATTCTTGGCTCCGGGAATGTGACATGCTCTGACATGTAGGTTGAGATCGTTGATTAGATCGAACAGTTGAAAGCATACAGTCAATAGGCTTGATGATCTCGTTAAGCCTTGTTTGTTCACATAATACGCCACTGTTGAGTTGTCGGTATAAATCATCAGATGTGCCTGTCGTAGAATGGTACTCCAATGACGTATGGCGTTGATTACCGCTTTCATCTCTAACATGTTTATATGGAGCTTGCTTTCTTGCTGATTCCATATGCCTGATGTCGTCCGGTTGGCGAGATGAGCTCCCCAACCTTGGAGCGACGCGTTTACATAAAGATGGGTTTGGAATTCCGGCTCTGTTAAATAGATGCCTTCGCAGACATTCGACCTCCTGGTCCACCATAGTAGATGAGGTCTGAGGTGTACCGGTAGACTGAATGGTTGTAGATCGTCGAGATGAGCGTTGATGAAGACCTGTAATGGGCGTAACTGTAGCCTGCCTCTTAGTGTCAAATCTTGGGCTGACGTGAGGAGACCCAATAGACTCTGCCATTGTCGTAGTGGTAACGGAGAGAGTAGCGCTGGTGGAATGGTCTGTTGGATCTTGAGCCAGCAGTCTTCTGGAACGACGATACGGTTGAGCGTCGTGATAAATCTAATGCCTAGAAACTGCAGATCTTGCGAAGGTACTAGGTCCGACTTGAGTAGATTTACTAACCATCCCAGCTGTGTTAGTAGCTTGATGATGTAGTTTAACTGTAGTTTGAGACGCTGTGGATCTTGATCTACTTGTATCCCGTCGTCGAGGTAGAACGCACTGCGTAGCCCTTGACGATGTAGGTAAGTGACGATGGGTTTCGTTACTCTTGTAAATAACCATGGGGCTGATGATATTCCGAATGGGAGTACTTTCCATTGGTAATGCAGCCCGTCCAGTGTAAATCGTAGGTATTTATTGGATTCGGGATGTATCGGGATGTGTAGATACGCATCTTGTAGGTCTATACTGGCCATGTAATCCATGGGACGGATTAAGTGCCATAACTGGGGTAGATGTATCATGCGAAACTTTGGTGGTTTGCGTAGATAATCTCTGTTGAACGTGCTCATGTTGTAGATGAGTCTGTATTTCTCCTTGGAGTTTTTCTTGGGTACTAGGAAAACTGGGGAGTAGAAACCTGGTTCAATGTTTACTTGATCTAGTACTTCTATGGCCTGCTTGTTCAGGAGGGAAGTAAAAGCCTCTCTTAACTTTGGTAGTTGTTGTGTCTGGAAGTCGAACTTGTAAGGGTTGACTGTCAGCGGAGGCGTGGCCTTTAGTTGGATACGATATCCGTGATGAAGAATGTTGGAGACATATGGGTCTTGTAACATTCCCCAGCTCTCCCAGTATAGTTGAAGGCGTCCACCCACTTGTGACGGTTGTACTGGAACGGCTGGGGGTTGAAGACTCCAGTCGTTCCGAACCTGACTTTCAGCGTTTATAGTTGCGGGAACCTCTGGGTGCCCTGCCTCTTCTTGATCCTCCTCTATAGTTGCCAAATGGGCGACGAAAAGAATCTCTTCCCCTGGAACTGGCTATCTTTTTATCCCGTGCTCTCTGTAATCCAGTGAATTTAGATTTCCCTGAATATCTTTGTGAAGTCTGTCTGATGACGCTGGCTAGCGTATCCATTGACTTAATCATAAGGACTTCTCTACAATCCTTAGTGACTTCCTTGGAGACTTTCTCTATTCCTCCATCGAAGATTGATGGAGCAGACCACGGGGCTGTATAGAGTGGAGCTGTAAACTGTTCACCCCAGTTGCAGGAAGCGAGGAGGCCTTGACGACGGGCTAAGGTTAAGGCTGCTGAGACTGATGTGAGATGATCCGTAAGGAACTGCTGGTCCTTCTTCTGCATAAGTAGGGCCGAGTAAATCATTCTATCATCTTCAGATGTCGTGTCACGAAATCTGGTGATAAGAGTCTCATTGATCGTTCTAGATCTATTAAGGCCAAAGAACATTCGCCTAGTCATGGTTTCTAACTGAACCAACTTGCGATCGTCAATCTTGTAGTTCTTGTTCTTGACATCATTGATCAACTTGTAGTTGTCGTCTATGTCTTGTGCCCTCCGGAACGGTTCCATGTTGTGGGTTGAAAACTTGTTAGCAATGGAACTGTGGTAAATGTGCTGTTTGGACTTTAGTGGCTTTGTGGAAGGCTGAGTCCAAATTCTTCGGTACCGCAGCAATCGGGTCGATCGGTGGTAAGGTGATGGCATCAGCATCGTCCTCCTTCATCAAATAAGTCTGCGCCGAGTTGTTACTCTTGGAAGGTGAAGAAAGGTCTAGGTTGTTTACCATCCAGTATCGTATCTCAGCGTCTGAGAAGATGATGCCTCCATCGTCTTCTGTAATGGGATCGTCGATAAGAGGTTGATGCTCTTGTGATGGTGGTATATATGGTTCTATCGCTGTACATGGTGACGATAAAGGAGACCTGCCTTGGGACTTCTGTGAAGACCTGTGTGGAGATCTGTGTGGAGATCGATGTGGTGATCTATGAGGTGATCGGCGAGGTGATCGGCGAGGTGAACGGCGAGGCGAACGATATGATCTTGGTGATCGGCCTGATGAGCTGCGTCTTGACTTTCGCGGAGACCTGTGAGGTGAATGCTGATAGCTTCGCGAAGCCCTTTGAGGAATCTGCAGATGATCGTCTGGACGAAGATGATTTAGAACCTGCTACTGGTGTCCTTCGTGAAGCCCTTCGTGAAGCCTTAACTGTGTCCGGTTCTGGGGAGTGACGGCTTGACCTTCGCGGGGCTTTCGTGAAGTCGGGGTGTCCGAGTCTGAGTCCAAGGACGACGTAGTCTTCCTTCTGGAATCTTTATAAGAGTGATGATCCTCCGAGTCCGGGGAAGGTGATGATCTTCTAACCCTTCGTGCAGGCTGTTCATCTGGGTCCTTCCTGGAGGTAGACAGTGACTTCCTTCGTGAAGGTGGCTTGGTCGTGGCCGCTACGTTGACGGAGTGTCCCTCTGGGCAGACGTCTGCGTTGGTGCCTTCGTGAAGGTCCTTCTGGGCTGGTTGCAGTCTATAACGGTCCTCCATCATCTGCATGATCTTCTGTATCATGTCGCCTCTGGGATGGTCTGGCGGCGATGTCGCCGATGCCCTCTCTGCGATGTTAGCGGCGGGCCCCTCAGAATGATCGCCGGACATCAGTGTAGAGACATCAGGCTGCCTGGCGATCTCTGCTGACGCTACTGTAGCTGACACCGGTCGCTTCTTGTATGAGATCGGGTATGATGATCGGCTGGTCGCCATACAGGCCCAGTTCAGCGGCGGGAAGAATCTCGTCTGAGAACGTTCTAGCTGGCTTCTTAGCTTTTCCCTTGGAGGTCGACGCTGCCCTGGGGTGCGGAGTTTACGCTAGACGAAGTCGATGCCCTCTTAGACTTCTGCTGCGAAGACGGGATGTCTAGGGAAGCAGGACGCTTCTTGGAGACGGCGGACTGCATCCCACGCCCCTCCTCCGAAGGAATCTCTAGCGGAACACCAGACGGGAGGGGGTCGTCTGACAGCAGTTGACTGGCTAGAGGGTCCGATGTATCGGCCATGCCTAAGGCTTGTTTACGTGATCTATCTGCTGCACGTCTCAAGACGCAAAAACGATATTTGTTAAATGCAGAAATGGATAAATTAATACAATAACTGCAACGTGAAGTAAACGCACAAGGCGTAGTACAGCTAGGACATATTAAATGCAGATCAGCAGCAGAAAAACGTAATCTACAAACAGTACAGATTTTCATCCACGTAAACTTACCTGAACAATCTCGGAAAACCGTGAATAAACAGTAGAATTACGAGTAATAATCAATACATATTGTTAAAGGATACTAGCTACACCTCTTTAGTAAGGAATAAGAGGTAATAAACTAAGAATAATCAAAGGATATAGTGTGCAGGGAGACACAGGCGCTCTCACATCCTGCTCACTGGGCGAAGGAGAGAGTGAAGCATGTGGCCAGAGGGTGGCGCCACCTTTCCCGCGCGTGGGCCAAGGGAGGCAAGTCATGGTGAGTATTAATTAGTGATTATACATTGAAGGGAGCTTCAATTAGGGAGATACAAGTGTTTCCACTATGTTCGCAAGAAGAAGAAGACAAGCAAAAGAGCATGAGTCAGGATAAGGAAAAATATGTAATTTTTAGAGTAAAATTGATATTTTATACTTATCCTGACTCATGCTCTTTTTGCTTGTCTTCATCTTCTTGCGAACATAGTGGAACACTTGTATCTCCCTAATTGAAGCTCCCTTCAATGTAAAATCACTAATTAGTACTCACCACGAGTTACCTCCCTCCCACAAGCTCGGGAACGAGGGCGCCACCTCCACCCATGTGCCTCACTCTCTCCTCATATACTGAGCCCAACATTTGAATTTACAGGGAAATCCAAAGTGTTATGTGGGGAGGATGGGAGGGCTTACCTCATGAGTCAGGATAAGTATAAAATATCAATTTTACTCTAAAAATTACATATTTTTCCTTATCCTGACTCATGCTCTTTTGCTTGTAGAATCTGACGGCAAAGGAGGTGGGAATATATAATACTTTGGATTTTAATAATTAGTGATTTGAACTGTGATGATTGTAATAACCCTATGGGAACTTCATAAAGGCACTGAACTGATGAATTCCTGCTGCTAACTTATCAACTGCCATATAAAGGTTATTACAATGTACTTATTATGATAAAGTATATATAACATTAATACAATGCTTAAGACTAATAGACTTAAGCTTGTTAATATGCTAGTATAAACTCCTTAGAGTTTGTTAGCTAAAATACTTTAAGATATAAACATAGTACTAAGCTTAAGATATGATTAAACTTAAGCTAATTATATAATAGCAAAACTCTGTAGAGTTTGTTAGTTAATATACTTATATGATATAGATATAATGCTGAGCTTAAGATATGAATAAGCTTTAGCTACATATATAATAGCAAAACTCTGTAGAGTTTGTTAGCTAATATATTTTTACAATATGAGTATAGTACTGTGCTTAAGATATAATTAACTTAAGCTACATATACAATAGCCAAAAACTCTGTAGAGTTTATTAGCTAATAGATTTATAATGTAACCATAGTACTAAGCTTAAGATAAGATTAGACTTAAGCTAAATGTATATAGCAAAAAACTCCTTAGAGTTTATTAACTAATATACTTTTATGTTATAAACATAGTACTGAACTTAAGATATGATTAAACTTAAGCTATATATATAATAGCAAAACTCCGTAGAGTTTTGTTAGCTAATACATTTTATAATGTAACCATACTGCTTAAGATATGATGAAAACTTAAGCTAATTGTATAATAGCAAAAAAACCTTTAGAGTTTGTTAGCTAAAATACTTATATGATATAAACCTAGTATTGAGCTTATGAAGGAAACCTTAAGCTACATATATAATAGCAAAAACTCCGTAGAGTTTGTTAGCTAATACATGTTATAATGTAACCATAAAGCTTAAAATATGATGAAACTTAAGCCAAATATATAATAGCAAAAACCTCTTTTAGATTTTTGATAGTTAATATACCTATATGATATAAACATAGTACTGCTCTTAAGATATGAATAAGCTTAAGTTACATATATAATAGCAAAAACTCCGTAGAGTTTGTTAGCTAATACATGTTATAATGTAACCATATTGCTTAAGATATGATGACACTTAAGCCAAATAGCAAAAAACTCTTTAGAGTTTGTTAGCTAATATACTTATATGATATAAACATAGAACTGAGCTTAAGATATGAATAAGCTTAAGCTACCTATATAATAGCAAAGCTCTGTAGAGTTTGTTAGCTAATATATTTTTACAATATGAGTATAGTACTATGCTTTAGATATAATTAACTTAAGCTACGTATATAATAGCCAAAAACTCTGTAGAGTTTGTTTAGCTAATGCATTTATCATGTAACCATAGTACTACTCTTAAGATATGATTAACTTAAGGTAAATATATAATAACAAACTCTGTAGAGTTGTTAACTTATATATAGTATGATGTAATAATCATGGTACTGTGATGATAAAAGGAACTTAAAGGTCACATAAGCAAATTATATATAGCATGTAGCTATTAAGTACTGTTATAAGATAAGTAGAAATCTGTAAGATTGACTTATCTTCTCTGAGGAACTGTCAACTGTTGTGCGAGGACCATGGGATCGAATTGGTGGATACCTGAGACGTCCTCGGTGGTGATATCTCTCAGATAATGGTTGGCAACCACCATATCGGATCTCCAGAAATAAACCCTCCATTATTTCAAATAACATTTGTGTAGATCAATTGTAGATGTTAGCGCTCTAATATCATGAGTATTAAAGCTCATGGAGGGTCGGATTGGGTCCATCCGTCTTGTATGCACGTAGTATGACAGCTCTGATCCAAACGGAGATATAGTACGTGAGACTTCATTCTGCGTAAGTTGATGATAGAGGAAATAATCTGTTGCATTTTTCCTTCCTGTTTGGTTCGGTGGAGATAAATTTACAGTGCTCTTGCTGGCCATCGTGATAGAATCATCGTATCATGGAGTCCAAGTATGTCATCCAGGCGTGTTCATAAACCTCACTTGTGAGGTGTTGGAGCACTATATTCAGATCCCCAAGTTGGAGCGTGAAACTTCCGTTTTAATTCTCCAATCAGAAAGCTTAAGTAGGTTTACTAACCATCTAGTTGTGTTAGTAGCTTGATGATGAAATTCAGCTGTAGTCTGAGACGCTGTGGATTTAGATCCACTTGTATCCCGTCGTCTAGGTAATTCCGCTGCGAAGTCCTTGACGATGTAGGTGCACAACCAGGTGTGTCTGTCCTCGTTGAACTTTATGTAAAATCGCCTGACTGCTGTGCCCTCGTCCTAACTTGACAGGGGAGGTCTCTAACCTGAAGAAAGCAGCCCAATCATGAAGGTTCAGATTAACTGGACTGTAAAGAGGCTTGCTCGTTCACTGATATATAGTTGTCACTTGTAACGTAAGTCTTGAACTGTGAACTAAGATCGACCTCTCTAGCGAGGTCGTTGTCCATCGCGTCCAATCAGAACAAGGCATTTTGATTCTGTAGAATACCAGCTGTGATGTCACCGGTGTAGCAGGAAAAACCTTGTATAAAATCTTGCTGTCGTTGATATTAGCATAATCGCCGGTCTTCACCGTAGCTTCCCGAAGTTACCCGAGTGACCACGCGTTTCGAGGGTTAAAGGTAAACGCTACGAAACCTCCGGGCGCCAAATACCTCGCTCTGTAATATTAAAGCTGGGTAGGTTATTTTCCTGGCTGTCGTGAAAGTAACTTCAGTTTTGAATATAATTCCGACTTCCTTATATAAAGGTACAATAAATTTGCAAGTTGTCAGCTTGTAGACTGTATACATGAATGTATCGTCATAATTGTAGAATTAAAGCTGAACTTGTTGTACATATTTCTTCTCAGAAACTTTGACGATTATGAGTTATACTCGCTGTAACAAGGCTGCTGTTCAATTTCGATATTGAATTGTCTGCAGATGTGCGTAATGGTCACGCATGTAGATAATCGTATCGTAGTCCGGGATTGCATATTCTAGCAATCTATACGGAAAGGTTGATTCCTGTGAAGATCTATGAAACGTCGTTGACTAATTAATACAGCGACGTTCTGTGTTGTAAATAGCCTGTGCAATTGTCTTCGCGTAGGCTTATAGACGGCATATGGCATACAGTTGATAGACAACTTATGCGATGTCTTGAACGGACTGACGAGTAGCTATATATGACGAGTGGCTAATATATGGAGACCTTGGAGGAGATTTCCTCGGTGGACGCCGGAGACTTCGCGAAGCTCTCGAAGTATCCATTCTAGATTTTCTGTGTGAAGTAGACTTGTAGCCACTTAGCCTTCGCGCGACCTTCGCGAAGGTATCGAAATCAGAGCCCCATCAGTATATATATATATGAGCTTGCTTCATGAATCCACCTCTGTTCAACAGGAGGAGTGAGTGAGTGAGTTTAGTTTTCACGACTCAGCAATATGTGGGGTCGGTGAAGCTACTCCTCCGCGACGTCCCTTGTAACTGGTGAGGCTCTAGCTCCTTCGCGGAGGTGGCCTGGGACTTCCTTAGCGAAGTGTCTAGAGTCCGATCAATATATGAGCATTAGCTTCATACAGGGTGTGGTTCTTCATAAGTAGAGCCGAGTAGATCATCCTATCATCTTCAGAAGTCGTGTCACGAAATCTGGTGATAAGAATCTCATTGATCGTTCTAGATCTATTAAGGCCAAGAACATACGCCTCTGGCGTTTGAATTTTAATGGCTTTATGGTAGGCTGTGTCCACATTCTGTGGCACCGCAGCAATCGAGTCGATCGGAGGTAAGGTGATGGCGTCTGCATCGTCTTCCTTTATCAGGTATGTCTGCGCCGAGTTGCCACTCTTGGAAGGTGAAGAGAGATCTAGGTTGTTTACCATCCAATATCGTATCTCAGCGTCTGAGAAAATGATGCCTCCATCATCTTCTATCCCAGCATCGCTGATGAGAGGTTGATGCTCTTCTGATGGTGGACTGTGTATTTCTATCTCTATGTCGGGTGACGCTCGGGGAGACCTGACTGTAGACTTGTGTGCAGACTTGTGTGGTGACCTGTGAGGCGATCGACGTGGTGATGTACGAGGAGATCGGCGCGGTGAACGGCGAGGAGATCGTCTTGGTGATCTGCGTCTATGGGTTGACCTTCTCGGAGACCTGTGAGGAGAATGTTGATAGCTTCGCGAAGCTCTTGTGTAGTCAGGTGTCCTTCGCGAAGGCCTTCGCGAAGCTTCCTCTGCGTCCGGTCCTGGGGAACGGCGACTTGACCTTCGCGAAGGCTTCCGTGAGGTCTGGTGGTCTGAGTCCGCATCTAAGGATGAAGCCGAGGAAGGTGATGATCTATCCCGCCTTCGCTAAGGTTGTACATCTGGGTCCTTCGTCGAGGTGGTCTGCGACTTCCTTCGCGAAGGTGGCTTCGTCGTGGCTGCTACGCTGACGGGGGTGCCTCTGGGGTGTCGTCTGCGTTGGAACCTTCGCGAAGGCTCAGGCCTTGGGCTGGCTGCTTCTCCAGTCTGTAGTGGCCCTCCATCATGATCATGATTTGCCGCAACAGTTCATCTGGGATGGTCTGCGACGAAGTAGTCGGTGCCCTCTCTGCGATGTTAGCGGCGGGGCCCTCAGGGAAGTCGTCTGACGTCAGTGTAGAGACATCAGGCTGCATGGCGATCTCTGCTGATGTCACTGTAGCTGTCTCCGGGTCGCTTCTTGTGGCGTACGTCGGGGATGATGATCGGCTGATCATCGTAGAGGCCCAGTTCAGCTGCTGGAAAAATCTCGGTTGAGAAAGTCCTAGTAGACTTCGTTGATTTCCCCTTAGAGGTCGACGCTGCCCTGGGGGTGCGAAGTCTGCGTTGAGTGTTGGTAGCGACGGGACCCTCAGGAAGATCATAGAATATCAGCGTTGGTACATCAGGCTGCATGTTGATCTGCGCTGACATCACTGTTGCCGACATCGGTCATTCTTTTAATGTACATCAGGTATGATGATCGGCTGATCATCATACAGGCCCAAATCTGCGACGGGAACAATCTCGGCTGAGAAAGTTCAAGTAGACTTCGTTGATTTCCCCTCAGAGGTCGCGTTGAGATGCAGTCGAAACCCTCTAGTCTTCGGCTGCGACGATGGGATGTCTGGGGAAGCAGGACGCTTCTTGGAGGCGGCGGACTATGTCCCACACCTCTCCACCACTCTAGCGGAACACCAGACGGGAGGGGGGTCGACCAACAGCAGTAGACTGGCGAGGGGTTCAGGTGTATCAGTCATGGTTAGACTCTGCATACGCGACCTATCTGCTGCGCGTCTCAAACGCAAAGTAATTATTCATTAAAGGCAGAATTGGATAAATTAGTACCGCAACTGCAACGTGAATAAAATGAAACATGGCGCAGTACAGCTAGGGCATATTAAATACGGATCAGCAGCAGAATAAAAAACGTAATGTGCAACAGTACAGAATTTTTATCAACGTAATCCACTGAAACAACACGGTGTCCCGTGAATAAACAGTAGAAACACGACTAAATATCAATATATAATTGTTGAAGGATACTAGCTAAACCTCTATAGATGTCTATACGAGGTAACTAACTAAATATAATCAAAGGATATAGTGTGTCGGGAGACACAGGCGCTCTCACGTCCAGCTCACTGGGCGAAGAAGGAGAGAGTGAGGCACATGGGTGGAGGTGGCGCCCTCGTTCCCGCTCTTGTGGAAGGGAGGTAACTCGTGGTGAGTACTAATTAGTGATTTTACATTGAAGGGAGCTTCAATTAGGGAGATACAAGTGTTCCACTATGTTCGCAAGAAGAAGAAGACAAGCAAAAAGAGCATGAGTCAGGATAAGGAAAAATATGTATTTTCTGCTAGACACTTCGTATGACTGACTCTCTGGGTCGTCTTCCTCTTCGGTGTCGGCCTCCTGTGTGAGGTAGGTCTTCAGGAACTGGGCGAAGGCTCCGTCGTGACTCAGGAGCTCGTCGTATGTCCCCATCTCCGTGATCTCACCGTCCACCAGCACCACGATCACGTCTGTCATCGGCAGCCAGTGGACGCCATGGGTCACCAACAGGCGAGTCTGCAACACAGCACACTAATATTTAAAAACCATCATGAATTGTAGAAACAGAAAACAAACATGCTTTCAAACACGAAAAGTTTAAACATGTAAAGGTCAGGTCTCACCTTGTGTCTGAGAATGCCTTTCTGGCCGACCACCTCCTGGAAGATGTGCTTCCCGACGTGTGAGTCCACGGCGCTGAGTGGGTCGTCGAAGAGGTAGATGTCAGCATCACTGTAGACGGCCCGAGCCAGAGACACACGCTGCTTCTGTCCCCCACTGAGGTTGATGCCCTGGGAAGAAGACATGATATACGGTTCAAACAAAACTGAAACCACCAAATGTGATACCTGTTTTAGGTAAAGACTGAACCTTTTTTGACTAAGAGAAAGTGATAAACAGTGGAAGCTGTCAAAACCGGCAGCTGTCCAATCCTGCAAGTTGTCAACATCGGCATAAAAACTCAGTCCCGTCTGTGGCTAGTACATTTATCATCATTTAAAAGCTCTTGCAATCCGGCAGCTGTCAGTTCCGGATCTCGGCATGAAATGAGCCGCCCGAATATGTTATACAGTAATAAGCTCTGTCTAATCTTGCGCAAGGTGAGGAGTCAGCCGGATGTGTATTAACACTGCGTTGAAATAACACGGGATTATGAGCGTGCGGCATCACACGTTAAGTAACTACAAATGTACATAGTTGTCGACAAAAATAATTTAATCTTAGTTTAGTAAGGGTATACTTGTACATGCAATTAGTGAGTTGACATGTTTCACTCATGAGGAATGTTAAATAGAGCTTGGAAAGTGTCGCCGAGAAAATCGCTCTTGAATCATCAATTGAGAAGAAACAAACCAAAAAGTTTGATTTTTATCAAATGTGTTGATTTATCATGTTTATGTTATTAAGTGAAATAAAAGTGAATATAGCTGCGAGCAGCGATGTAGGGCTCCTTGGCTTTACTTCTTTGGAGCCTTTTGCATCTCTCACATATCTCATGAATGTAGTAATGGTATTAGTTAATATGAATCATATCACTGCTAGTCGAATGCTCTTCGACTGGAAGTACTGGGAGATCATTAAGTTTCGATAAACTCATCAAAAAAACTATTTTCGTAGATTAAATAATATCACTTAGGTACAATGAATATCAAAACAGAAGAACCCTTTGTTCAAACAGTCAGAGAAACAGAACATTTTGTGGCCTGAACTAAATAATTTGAAAGGTTCACTGTGACTGACATTATGTGAATTTAAATGTACGTCACATGTAGCTGACAAGTCGCGATTCACATTTAACGGTCAGTAAACACAACTCATGTGCCATTTTACGGAAAGAATGACATTTTCATGCTCTTCATTATGGTGCATTGCCTACTGATAGAGGTACCTGGCGAGTTAAGCGCGGATTTTTCTGCACTGTTGGTAGACACCATTTCCATCTAAATATCAACAGCAACCAAAAGACATGTCGACCACGAAGCACTCGTGCTCTGTATTTCGGTAGCGTTTATCAATATCCATAACACTGTTCCTCCCACGCTGACACAAGTGAACATGTGGTTTTACAGCAACTAACGCACTCCAGTAGGGGTATTCTCGGGACGTGGACATCCTAAGTCGTGTAAAAGCAAAGTCTAGAAAAATGTGTCCACTTTGGGTTACTAAGCTAATTAACGCCAGACAATAGACTGAGTTTGTGATTGCAAGACTTCAGGCAATACTAGACTGCGTAATTATAAGGAAACGAAACAAGGGTTTATTTACAGTTTTAATAAAATTATAATACACTGTGTCGGCAATGACGCTAATGTTCCCAAGGTTATTAAACATTGACAAATCTCAGTTTCATTTGGATCAGCGGGGTGGTTGTGTGAGGATGTCGTTACCTGTAGATACAGTTGATTTACAACACTTGATGCCACGAACACCAGTCATTTCTTCTTCTCTTCAGGATTCCGTGATGTGTGTCAATTCACGCAGAAATATCTTCCTACCGAAATGTCAGAAGTATTTGTAATCTAACTGTAGCAACAATTTCCTGACAGTGATTATTACTCACCTAGCGTGTACACTTATCGGAGGAACACATTTTATGAAATCAGTCAACACTGCAAGCGATTTCTGAGTGAACTCACTCACCTATCATAGTCACATGCTAACCACGCTTACCAGAGTGAACTACCAGAGTGAACAGACTCACGAAACCTTCACAATTCGGTAACAGTTAGGATTTTAACACTTCCCAACCAGTTAATCCCTTACTTAAAAACAGACGACATCAAAGGAAAACCGCCTGTCCACGCCCTGAGAAGACAGACAAATATTTTACTTAAGTCTCACCTCATGTAAAAGTACAGATATATACAGACATATACATAAAATGAGCCACACTTAAGGGGTTATGAGAGACTATTACATAGAAGTGGCATATATGATAAAGGTACACTAAGTTTTCTTCTTTGAAGAACGCAGGTTTTGGCTGCAAAATAAACATGTTCTTTAAATAGTAAAATCATTTCTTCATTATAACATAAATCTAGGAAGTTGGGATAGCTGAACCACATATGGCCATATAAACTTTCACGCTGATCATCGTGCAGCGGACATGCCAACAGTACATGACGCTCGACTTAAATCTTATCACTACATTGAAAACACACTCTTTCATTTACATGCATATTTGAATATCTGCCTGTTTCCAACTTTAGAGGTGCAGAACCGATCTAAACTTGGAAAGGGCAGATCGATAGGAGCGCGGCATTTGCACACTTACATAGCTTTCGCGAACCATACACACTTTCTCTCGCCTCCCATATCTGCATCGTGAACCACGCTTTGCAGTGGTAGTCTCTTTATAGGACATATCATGAGGGGGAAATTAAGCCGACAAACAGTCGCCAAGGTATCCCATGCACATGTTGATATGTAGATATAGATGTAGATGTTATGACTGCATACTTACCTATTACTTTTCAAGTGCTATCCATGCTGACACGGTGAATAAACGTGCACAACTTGTCTCGCGCTTGTGTGGAATCGATTACAAACAGCGTTTGAAGGAGCGGCTATAATCGCCCTCGCGCTTTCTTCAGACTGTCGCATGTTTTGCACGGGTAATGTGCCGTGTGTCGTAAATGTGTGAGAAACTTTTGAAACATTCGGCAATGTATCCCTGGGCCGTCGGTGATGTAAAGTACTGCCATATAGCTTGAATATTGCTGACTCCGGCGTAAAACTACACTCACTCACTCACTCTCACGCTGATGCAAGTGAACTTGTAATTTCACAGCAATGAAGGTACTTCAGTAGTTTGTATTAGTATCCATTACACTATTACACTCGGGCTGTTGCAAATGAATAGTGAATCGAGAGCAGGTATATATACTGGAAATACACCTAACAGCTCGATAAAGGTCACATATGAAGTTTTACATCCATGCAAGCTCCACAAGACAGAACTGATTGGCAAAGCGCATTACTCTTCGAATTGCAAAGCCGGGCGAAAGTGAGCAGTGTTGAACGATTTTACTAGCCCTTCCTTCAGCTAGACCAGAGTTACCCCCTTAGACCACAGCTACAACTTTACCATGACCCGAACGCCATTCATTGGCAATCTTTAAAAGCTGCCTAAAGACATACCCCTTGCAAAAGACTGAATTTCAATGAAGATATAACACCTCTACTGCACTGTATTTTAACTTTGTGTAACGCTCTGGGTTTTTGGCACATAACACCTGTGCCATTCGACGGAAAGAATCACATGTTTATGCTCTCATCATGAACAGAAAATGATCAGCAAACGTTTGAGATACATACTGCAAATTTTCATTGTGCTCTCTAGAGAACCAATAAAGATAGAAACTATACAGTGAGGAAAATAGAATTTCACTTGTCCCTCTGTTGTCTTTGAAAATACACTTAGACATACTATTTGTTACTTCAGTATCGTTTAGCTTGTGTTTAACCCGCTCACGCTGGACAGCTCTCGCCATTGTCAATTGAAATTGACATCGCCTCCCATATATGCACGTGGACCACGCTTTGCAGTGGTAATCTCTTTATAGGAGACATCGCCTTTGGCGCTTTCCTTCAGACTGTCGCATGCTTTGCACGGGTAATCTGCCGTGCTGTAAATGTCGATGAAACTTATGACACATTCGGCAATGTATCCCTGGGCCGTCGGTGATAAAAAGAAGTCCTTATTTTGTTAAATCTGTCCAAACTTTGGGTTTTTGAATGTAAGCATTATTAATGATCACTGGTACGTTGTTGGAAGACTTTTTGCGTGATATTTCGCGTGTTCTGCCTGGAGTTGTGAGTCAGTTTGTTTGGCACTCTTTTCTTTCATTTGGGGCACGCCTCAAACAGTTTTTTCCCTTTTAGCTCCCATATGTTTTATCCACATGGATAATGTTGAACAGATGTTTTTGATCAGTAAATTTTATGGCTCTTCAAAGTTTGAAAGCCGTGGCGGCTTGCAGGGTCTTTGACATAGGACCAAGAACAGAAAATGTTCAACAACCAAAGGCAACTTTAGAACAAGCCGCTTTAAAGTGTTGTATGTGGTAAGTTTCATTTGGCACAAAATAGCAAAGTAGCCCGTGAAAGTTTTTGAAGACAACTTTGCCCAAAAGTAGCGTCCCAATATGGCGCCATCATATAAACATAGGCACATTTGACGATGCTACTGTGTAGAAACATGGATAGACACAAAGTATGTAACGCTTTGAAAACCGTAGCCCTTGTAGTTTTAGTGCAGCACATTTTGGGAGGTATGCAGTCAGGATTTTGCTGAAAAACATCAACAAAACTTCAATCCCAAATAGCCCAAACGGTGCATTTTAGCGACTTGAGCCGTCCAGGCGAAATTGTAGGCATTTTGATTGCGCATCTGCTCAAGAACTTTGGCACACATTGGAGCATTAGTTTTGGAGATATTTGAATTTGAAATTGAAATTTTTGAATTAATTTTGAATTATCTGCCCTTTGCTATTGGGCCTACAGCCTAGAGATTTTAAAGCTCGATATCTACACCTCGGTGGGCATCTGGGTGATTTTTGTCAAGGCATTCTGTCCAGCGGTGCTCTCTGTAGCTCTGTTACAAAATACGGCGGAAGAATAAATAATAATAATAATAAAAACACGAACGATTACAATAGGTCTCCTGCCTAAAGGCAAAGGAGCCCTAAATATGAGCTCAGTTCTAGTGTCAACTCTACAATCCGGCACGCTGTCTAAGCCGGAATATTTCTTCAGTCCCGACGAGTGCCGGTTTAGACAGTTTCCACTGTACATCTTAACAGACGAACTAAAACATTCATACTTTGTTTCATTGTCAGAGTGCAAGAGAGTGCGACAGTGTTAACGCCACCCTCACCATTATTCCAGCTGTAGGATGGCACATAAAAATACTCAACTTACAATCACACAATCAGACTGCTGATATGACAATCCACGTTGTTCATTTACACTGGCCAAGTCACACAGTCTGACCCTCCATCCATTCAGACATCTTATACAGTTGCTCAGGACCATTTCTAACACAAAGTCCCCACAGGTTATAAAATTAGTCACCTCTTGGGACTGGATGCTTGCAAATACCAGAAGAGGAAGGAGAAGAAGAAGAAGTCAGAGAACAGGAGAAAATGGAGCAGGAAGAAGAACAAGTAGGAGAACAAGAGGAGATAGAGCAGGAGGAAGAGGTAACAAGAACACAGAGAGTGAGTGAGTGAGTATGGTTCTACACCGTTTTTAGAAATATTCCAGCAATATCACGGCAGGGGACACATAGAACAGAAGTAGTAAGAAAAAGAAAAAGGAAAAAAAAAGGAGGATGAAAAACAACAAGAACAAGCGTTTGCCACTGATATGGCAATGTCCCCCTCCGCTAAAGAATGGAATATCTATATTTACAACTTTTTATTTTTTGGTCACATACAAGATGCCTGAAATGACTGGTGTCTGCATAATCACCCAATGTAGGCTGTCAACATACTTGAAAACATTGGGTGCAATAGTTTATGAGATATCGCCTTTAAAAAGCGGTCAAAGTATCGTGGTGACCTTGAAGATAAGGTCAAGGTCACCCGAAAAAAACTGGTGTCTGTGTAATACCCCAATGTAGGCTGTCACCAAATTTGAAGACTTGGGTACAACAGTCCATGAAATATCGCGTTAACAAGAGTTAAAAGAGTGCAAAGTGTCATGGTGACCTTGAAGATAAGGTCAAGGTCACCAAAATAAACTGGTGTCTGCCTAATCCCCCAATGTATGCTGTAACCAAATTTGAAGACCAGGGTCCAACAGTGCATGAGATATCACGTTAACAACAGTTTGAACAGTGGTCAGTGTTGTGGGGACCTTGAAAATAAGGTCAAGGTCACCCAAATCGACTGGTGTCTGCGTAGTCTCTCAATGTAGGCTGTCACCAAATTTGAAGACATTGGGTACAACAGTTCATCAGATATCGCGTTAACAAGAATCGGGACGTACAGACGAACGCCGCTGAATACATAGTCCCCCGTTCCGCGTTGCGGCAGGGGACAACAAAGAGAAGCAGGAAGAACAAGTAGGAGAACCAACAAGTAGGACAACAAACAACAAGTAGGAGAACCAACAACAAGTAGGACAACAAACAACAAGTAGGAGAACAAACAACAAGTAGGACAACAAACAACAAGTAGGAGAACCAACAAGTAGGACAACAAACAACAAGTAGGAGAACCAACAACAAGTAGGACAACAAACAACAAGTAGGAGAACAAACAACAAGTAGGACAACAAACAACAAGTAGGAGAACAAACAACAAGTAGGACAACAAACAACAAGTAGGACAACAAACAACAAGTAGGAGAACAGGTGGAAGAGAAAGAAGAACAAGAGGAGGAAGACCAAGAAAATGACGAACAAAGATCAAGTAGGCGAACAAAAAAAAGTAGAACAAGAGGAAGAGCAGGAAGAAGAACAATGAGAACACGTTGGAGAACAAGAGAAGG
The DNA here is from genome assembly GCF_003918875.1 of Haliotis rubra. Taxonomy (NCBI): domain Eukaryota; kingdom Metazoa; phylum Mollusca; class Gastropoda; order Lepetellida; family Haliotidae; genus Haliotis; species Haliotis rubra. The sequence continues at coordinate 74,681 of NW_025765524.1, read as the reverse complement.
TCAAGCAAAAAGGAGGAGAAGAAGAACTGTAAATAAAACACATTCAACCTACTTTCTCTCCTATTTCTGTCATATCTTTTCCAGGTAATATCTCCAGGTCAGAGGTCAAGGCACAGGCTTCAATAATCTGCTTGTACTTCTTCTCACTGTGATCCTGCCCAAATGTGATGTTGTCTCTCAGAGTGGCATTCTGGATCCACGCCTCCTGGGGCACGTATGCAAGGGAGCTCTGAAAGTTTTCAAAACAGTCTATTAGGAATCAAACAGTTTCAAGGTAATTCTGAGACGGACTGAAGTCAGTTGTCAAAGCCTGATTTTTCCAGTGCAAGATTTGTCACATTCACAATCAATTTTCTACTGGTGACCTACTCAAACCTGGGTATTAATCATGATGTTTTGCAGAAGAGGGTCTAGCTGTGTGTTGAGAGGGTCTTGCTTTCATGTGGCCAGAGTATTGATGGGGATGTTGCTTTGTGTGGTGAGGGTGTTGCTGGGGATGTTGCTGTGTGTAGAGAGGGTTTTGCTGGGGATGATGCTGTATGTAGAGAGGGTGTTGCTGGGGATTGTTGTTTTGTGTGGAAGGGGTTTTGCTGGGGATGTTGGTGTGTGTAGATGGGTGTAGCTGGGGATGTTGCTGTGTGTAAGGAGGGTGTTGCTGGGGATGCTGCTGTGTGTAAGGAGGGTGTTGCTGGGGATGCTGCTGTGTATAAGGAAGGTGTTGATGGGGATGTTGCTGTGTGTAAGGAGGTTGTTGCTGTGTGTAAGGAGGGAGTTGCTGGGGATGTTGCTGTGTGTAAGGAGGGTGTTGCTGGGGATATTGCTGTGTGTAAGGAGGGTGTTGATGGGATGTTGCTGTGTGTAAGGAGGGTGTTGCTTGAGATGTTGCTGTGTGTAAGGAGGGTGTTGATGGGGATGTTGCTGTGTGTAAGGAGGGTGTTGATGGGGATGTTGCTGTGTGTAAGGAGGGTGTTGCTTGAGATGTTGCTGTGTGTAAGGAGGGTGTTGCTGGGAATGTTGCTGTGTGTAAGGAGGGTGTTGCTGGGGATGTTGCTGTGTGTAAGGAGGGTGTTGCTGGGGATGTTGCTGTGTGTAGAGGGTGTTGCTAGGGATGTTGCTGTGTGTAAGGAGGGTGTTAATGGGGATGTTGCTGTGTGTAGAGGGTGTTGCTAGAGATGTGTATCTTGGAGAGGCTTGGTGTTTACCTTGACCGTGACGCTGCCGGTGAGTTTCTCCATCTCCCCCAGCATGGCGGAGATGAGGGAGGACTTCCCCGCCCCCACCTGGCCCACCACCGCCACCAGCTTACCCTCAGGGATCTTCAGGTCAATTCTGGGGAAGTCAGAAACACACATCAGTAGGTCACCTAGCACAAGCCTTCAGCTAAATGTATGAGTATGAGATACACAGACCATAGGCCCATGGACATTGTTCACAACCAAGATACCCATCCATTACGCTCCTTGCCAGGAAGTGCCCTACACCAGTTCAAGGCTTCACCAAACTGGTAAACATTTAAAAATTACATCACAATGCTCATAACGTAGCGTGACGGTTTAACAGGGTCTCTTGCTCATAATTACAACACAGCAAGGGAGCTTCTTGTGTGAGTGATATCTGAAGTTACAACACAGCAAGGGAGCTTCTTGTGTGAGTGATATCTGAAGTTACAACACAGCAAGGGAGCTTCTTGTGTGAGTGATATCTGAAGTTACAACACAGCTAGGGAGCTTCTTGTGTGAGTGATATCTGAAGTTACAACACAGCAAGGGAGCTTCTTGTGTGAGTGATATCAGAAGTTACAACACAGCTAGGGAGCTTCCTGTGTGAGTGATATCTGAAGTTACAACACAGCAAGGGAGCTTCTTGTGTGAGTGATATCTGAAGTTACAACACAGCAAGGGAGCTTCTTGTGTGAGTGATATCTGAAGTTACAACACAGCAAGGGAGCTTCTTATGTGAGTGATATCTGAAGTTAAACTCTGATCTTCAGTTATATATTCTAATGTTTCTACTGTCCACAAGCCAAAGGGCCAGAAGAAAAGTAACACATTGGTCTAACCCTAGGCAAATGAGTTTGTTCAAAATTTCCCCTTCCCCCAGCAGTGAATGGGTACCAGGTGGGATAAGTCATACGACTGTTAACCTTCTTGAGCCTTACACAGACAGCTAAGGTTAACAGAGTAATAATGATTTGGAGCTTTGAGCAAGCACTAGTGTGTGGACACAGGGGCTGTATAAATGTCCACAATTATTATTATTGTTATTATTAAAGTCCCCCTTTCAGGAAGACACTGCCTGACTCACTTCCTCAGTGTAGGTTTGGGCAGCTCCTTGTCCCAAGTGAAATTCCCACGCTCAATCTTTATAGCCGCGTCTGAAACACAGACGAAATCCCGAATCAACCATGGCAATCTATATGTGAGTTTTATACAGGGTTCCTTTGTAACAAAACTCCATCAGTATACTTCAAAACCACCACTTGAAAATGATACACAAAAACATAGACTAGAGCTTCTTTGAGAGGCATTTTAGAAGTTGGATAGATGAAGGAAAACCAAGTTCTATGGATAGACAACTATGGATAAAGCCATAAAATCCAACGCTTCAACCCCACCACAAACCCGGATCAAGGTTATTTTATCTCTTCAGCCTATCACAACCTAATTAAATATCACCAGTAATCCACCCATACCTCGTCCAACTGGCTTCTATGCCCCTCTTTTGTGTATTGTAATCACAACCAATCAATGTGTACATCAATCTACGCTCTCCAACTCACATTACCATCTCAGTGTACATCAACTCATCTATTGTCTAAACTCATTCTGCATATTGTTTTAATCACTATCACTCTGTACATCAACCTACTCTGCTCAAATCACTAATTAGCAATACAATGTATATCAACCTTGTCAATTGTATATACACACTATGCAGCTATGTATATATTCTCCATGTTACAACTCTATGTATCACTTGCTTGATAACGGTGTTTGTACCTACACCGAAACGTCGCACCCATTGCAATAAAGAAGTTGACTATCCATAGAACTTGGATTTCCTTCATAGACTAGAGCTGTTTTAGAGGTACACCATTCTTGGAAACATAAAAATACAATTGGAAAAAGAATGTTGTTTTTGTCTCTAAGTTTTGGTCCATACACTAATAAAATACATTTGGAAATATATATCTTTTTCAGTATTGGTCCATCTTTATTCAGGTTTGTAACAAGTACAACTATTATCATGAACACAAAGTATTTACACAAAAAAGACTACGTTATGGCTGCATTGCTTTCAAGTGTCGAGATCTGTCATTTAACAATCTACAATGATGTCTCCCAGTATCAGTACTCCCTTACTGACAGGCACCTTGTAACAAAAGACTTCACAAGCAGACGTTCATGGACATGTGAATGAGTTCCTTTGTTAACATGACCCTGTCACTTGTGTGGAAGGACCCGTGAAGATCCGGGCTAGAATGAACTTTCAATAACCCATGCTTGTCATAAGACAAGGTCATCGGTTCCGAATTGCGCAGATTGATGCTCATGGTGTTGATCTGGTCCAGACTCGATTATTTACAGACCGCCGCCATATAGCTGGAATATTGCTGAGTGTGGCATAAAACTAAACTCACTCACTCGCTTGTGTGGAAGCGTATTATCTCTTGAAACTAAAGTATTGTTAATCTGAACTGACCACTGTGTGGATCCCCCCTGGACGTTGGAGTCATCCAGGTCCTTGGCTCGCAGAAACTTGGACACACGAGTGACGGACACCCAGCCCTGTGGAGGAAATGTGCTGGATGTTTAGAATGGGTGTGAAGGAGGAGGACGAGGACAATGACGATGAGTTGTAATTCTGAGGATGCTTCTAGCTAGCTATTCATGTTAACAACAGTGAATGACTGAGTGTGGTTTTACGCAATTTTAGCAATATTCCAGCAATATCGAGGCTGTGTCATTGGAAATGGGCTTCACACATTGTATCCATTTAGAAAATCAAACCCAGGTCTTTGGCGTGATGAGCTAACGGTTTAACCACTAGGCTACCCCACCACCCCCATGTTAACAAAGCATTTCTGAGTTAATGACGACCTTCAAACTAAGCTTTCAGCCTTGAGATCATATGCAGAAAGTTTCCTCACAACAGGATCATAACTTCTCAAGATATTGTGTATGAAACAGATTTTAGGAATTTTTTGTGAAAGATGTTGAATGAAAATATCTGGTTTGCCAAGTGATTGACAGTGGGCTATCCATGGTAACTCAGACTGTGAACAGAATTATGTGACAAACTGATGACATCACATGAAGCAAGACTGGATTGACTGAATGGGAATACAGCACATATATAGTGTTGAGTAAGTGTGTGAATATGCACAGCAAACCCACCATGATTGGCTAGAACATTATAGATGTAACAATACAGTAAGGCTGTGATATAATAAGGGTGTGGTACGGTTCATATCCCGATACAGTATTTATATTTCATAAGTTCATATCTCCTTCTGCAGGTGAGACATGGAAGGTTCACTAAGCAGATTCAATCAGAAGATAATACACAATCTGCATAAGCTGGTTCTTGAACAGTTTCTGATATTATTCACATGTTTTACCTCAGTATAAACTGTAATGTAATGAATTGTATGTGCTGTGATATGGGATAATCAATGTATAGTGAGTGCCGTCCAGCGATGGTGTACCGCCATATCGCTACACCTCTGTACATGGAACCAACCTGAATATAGTACGGGATGATCATTGGCAGGGCGTTGATAGGCATACGGAGAATGTTGAACAGAGACAGCGACACAAAGGCTTTCTGTGCGTCCAGCACGTTGTCAGTGGAGGACAAGATGTAGGCAGCAAATGTCGCCAGTGTCACCTGCAACAACAACGCTTTGTGACACAGCAATCTGTCGGAGTGGAGGGGAATGGTCTCCTACACCTGGGAGATACCTGGGCCTGTTATTAGGAGACTCTCAGCAATAATGCAGGAGGTGAAAGGGGGCACATGTCTCAAGATAGATAACTTACATGAGAGGGGGCACATGTTTCAAGGTTAATAACACATCTTAAAACCAGCAACTTATAAAACAGGGGGCACATGACTCAAGTTCAGCAACTTACAAGATAAGGGGCACATGACTCAAGTTCAGCAACTTACAAGATAAGGGGCACATGACTCAAGTCAAGCAACTTACAGGATAAGGGGCACATGACTCAAGTCAAGCAACATACAAGATAAGGGGCAAATGTCACCAGTCAAGCAAATTACAAGATAAGGGGCACATGTCTCAAGTCAAACAACTTACAAGATAAGGGGCACATGACTCAAGTTCAGCAACTTACAAGATAAGGGGCACATGACTCAAGTCAAGCAACTTACAAGATAAGGGGCACATGTCTCAAGTCCAACAACTTACAAGATAAGGGGCACATGTCTCAAGTTCAGCATCTCACAAGATAAGGGGCACATTTCTAAAGTTCAGCATCTTACAAGATAAGGGGCACATTTCTAAAGTTCAGCAACTTACAAGATAAGGGGCACATGTCTCAAGTTCAGCAACTTACAACATAACGGGCATATATCTCAAGGTAAGTAACTTACAAGATAAGGGCCACAGGTCTTAAGTCGAACAAATAACTAGATAAGGGGCACATGTCTCAAGTTCAGCAACTTACAAGATAAGGGGCACATGACTCAAGTCGAGCAAATTACAAGATAAGGGGCACATGTCTTAAGTCAAGCAACTTACAAGATAAGGGGCACATGTCACAAGTCAAGCAAATTACAAGATAAGGAGCACATGTTTCAAGTTCAGCAACTTACAAGATAAGGGGCACATGACTCAAGTCAAGCAAATTACAACATAAGGGGCACATGTCTAAGTCAAGCAACTTTCAAGACAAGGGGCACATGTCTCAAGTTCCGCAACTTACAACATAACGGGCAAATGTCACAAGTCAAGCAATTACAAGATAAGGGGCACATGTCTCAAGTTCAGCAACTTACAAGATAAGGGGCACATGTCTCAAGTTCAGCAACTTACAAGATAAGGGGCAAATGTCTCAAGTCAAGTAAATTACAACATAAGGGGCACATGTCTAAAGTCAAGCAAATTACAAGATAAGGGGCACATGTCTCAAGTCAAACAACTTACAAGATAACGGGCACACGTCTCAAGTTCAGCAACTTACAAGATAAGGGGCAAATGTCACAAGTTCAGCAACTTACAAGATAAGGGGCACATGTCTCAAGTTCAGCAACTTACAAGATAAGGGGCACATGTCTCAAGTCAAGCAAATTACAAGATAAGGGGCATAAGGGGGCACATGACTCAAGTCAAGCAACTTACAAGATAAGGGGCACATGTCTCAAGTCGAGCAAATTTCAATATCAGGGGCACATGACTCAAGTCAAGCAACTTACAAGATAAGGGGCACATGTCTCAAGTTCAGCAACTTACAAGATAAGGGGCACATGACTCAAGTTCAGCAACTTACAAGATAAGGGGCATATATCTCAAGTTCAGCAACTTACAAGATAAGGGGCACATGTCTCAAGTCAAGCAACTTAGAAGATAAGGGGCACATGTCTCAAGTTCAGCAACTTACAAGATAAGGGGCACATGTCTCAAGTCAAGCAACTTACAAGATAAGGGGCACATGTCACAAGTCAAGCAAATTACAAGATAAGGGGCACATGTCTCAAGTTCAGCAACTTACAAGATAAGGGGCACATGTCTCAAGTTCAGCAACTTACAAGATAGCGGGCACATGTCTCAAGTTCAGCAACTTACAAGATAAGGGGCACACGTCTAAAGTTCAGCAACTTACAAGATAAGGGGCACATATCTCAAGTTCAGCAACTTACAAGATAAGGGGCGCATGTCTCAAGTCAAGCAAATTACAATATCAGGGGCACATGACTCAAGTCAAGCAACTTACAAGATAAGGGGCGCATGTCTCAAGTTCAGCAACTTACAAGATAAAGGGCACATGTCTCAAGTTCAGCAACTTACAAGATAAGGGGCACATGACTCAAGTTCAGCAACTTACAAGATAAGGGGCATATATCTCAAGTTCAGCAACTTACAAGATAAGGGGTACAGGTCTTAAGTTCAGCAACTTACAAGATGAGGGGCACATGTATCTAGTTCAACAACTTACAAGATCAGGGGCACATGACTTTAGTTAAGCAACTTACAAGATAAGGGGCACACGTCCAGAAGAAAGACATGACAGCGTTGAAGTAGGCAACTTTCTTCAGCAAGGCCAGCTCCTGGCGTCGGATGACGAGCACCTTCTCCTGGAAGGACAGCTCCCAGGCGTACAGCTTCAGAACCTGAGAAATATATTTTAAGAAAGATACAATACAGGACCTTACGACAAGAAGAAATGTCAACTAAAGGCTTGTAACAAGGGAAATAAACAATACAACATGACCCACCTTGATACCATTGAGGACTTCACTCATCAGTTTGATCCTGGCATCCTTCAACTTCATCTGCTGGAGCTGGTACTTCCGCAGCTTCCCGGCCATGATGCCGTTGATCGGGAACAGAAGTATCATCACTCCAAGTCCTGCCATCACGGATGGTCCCAGAAGGCCCCACAACATGTATAGTGCAATAGCGATCAGCAGCGGTGAGGACCAGACCACATACAAGTACCCTGTGACATCCTGGAGACGCTGGCAGTCCACGGACATCAGGTTGACGATCTCCCCCACTGTGGATTCCTTCCGGGCATCGCTGCTGATAGTCAGAGCCTGTTGACGACGTGAAACATCAGTTGCAACTAGTCACATGATTAGATAAGATTTTATACGCCTTTAAGCACTGTTGCAGACAGAACTTGGAGTGGACGTCCATGACTTTTTGTTTCAAATTCATTCTGAGCCCCTCCCACACCTTTGAACAATCCCGACCCCACACACTACCATCACTGATTAGATCATGTTCTACTTTAAGTTGATGTGCTACTTTCAGATCATGCACAACTTTGAAATTCTATCCTACTTAAAACAATTTTACAGATTTAACACAGATTTAACATCAATGTTTGTCACAAAGAAAAATCTTTCGCCACCTCTAACCAGTGATTCAACAACCCAAATCCCCACTAGTACCCACATTGAGGAAGACATTGCATGCAATATCACGATGTGCAACACCAAGAACAGATTCAGACAATCAAACTTGGACCTTCGGAATGACAAGCAAAAGATGACCACCCAGCTACACCACCTCAACTGTTATTTTGTGAGTTGATTAAATTGAGTTATATTTATATTAATTCATGGAATTACAGATTCCGTGCATTATACTGACTCTGAGCCGACCAGTCCTGGTTGTACCCATGAATGCCGAGGGCCAGGCAGGGACCAACAAGTACCATAATTTAATATCTTTTGGTATGACGTGGCCGGCCGGTCTCTCTGGGCGGACGCTCTAACCACTACACCTCGGAGACGGTGTAAGGTGTGTAAGACAGAGAGTAAGACACGTTTACTAAATGAGCCTGACCTTCTTGTAGACGGCTGATATGACGGCGGACTTGATCCTCATCCCCAGCGTCATGCTGATGTGGAAGTGCTGGTGGTAGAAACACGACTGAGTGACAGCCACCAGGAAGAAGGAGCAGGCGTACACGTAGCCCTTCCACTCCTGCTCGTTGGCTCGGTTGTCAATGAAGGCAATCAAGGCACTGAAACACAGAAGTGACAACCAAACAAGTCCAGGCATAGGACAAACCCTCCAGTGCAATTTGTTTCCCCAAGACAACCTGTGTCCTCATCCCCTAGACAGAGGTGACTGTAGGGCAAAGTTCACGGTGTTGCTGCATTGTGACGCTACCCTATACTATTCCAGTAGTAGTGTGATTAGAGTGAGGCCGCAATACGATGCATATCTGCAGGTGAATCACAACCCTGAATCATTTGGTTTGAAATTTCTGACTGTAATTCATCAGTTGTTTGATAAACCGTTACATACCCAACACACAAAACCTATCAGAAAATGACAACACAATGTCATCAGTTGTTTGATAAACCGTTATATACCCACCACACAAAACCTATCAGATAATGACAACACAATGTCATCAGTTGTTTGATAAACCGTTACATACCCAACACACAAACCCTATCAGATAATGACAACACAATGTCATCAGTTGTTTGATAAACCGTTACATACCCAACACACAAACCCTATCAGATAATGACAACACAATGTCATCAGTTGTTTGATAAACCGTTACATACCCAACACACAAACCCTATCAGATAATGACAACACGATGTCATCAATGGAATGCCTCAGCACATTAGGAAGACGGTAAATACATTCTAATAGACTTAAATTAAAAATTCAGCAGGTAAACATGTCCAGGTGAGTGCTTTCCCATCATTTCCACCAAAGTAAAATGTCCACGGTTCCGTAACAGTTCAGCTCCACACAATGTGCAGAGATTTACATATCTTAACATACTTCTATTGACTGAGATCAAGGAGGGGATGACGTTCTACTTACTTTGTGAGCAATGGGTTGACAAAGGACAGCAAGTCATAGACAGCCTTCCACACATGGGAAATGAGAAGTGTGAACCCATACGTCTTCACCAATACTTTGAACAAGGACGGCTGCGCCAGTTGAGGTTTGTCCTTGTCCTTGACCTTGAAGGACACGTCACTGTTGCTGCTGTGAGCTGCTTGCAGCAAGGGGGTTTTCTCCGAGGCATGTGCCCCCCCGCCCTGCATCAGGTTGTGGTGGAGGGTGGATGCAGCATACCTGCCTCTGAAATATCATGATCACCATGGATACGTGTTGATTCTGTACCAGACCCATGATGGGACCTAATCATTTGCTTTCCTGTTTGTTAAACACTGGACAGTAATATTTCAGCTATGTGATGGCCTGTAAATAATACTTTAATCTGGACAAGTGATCCACACTGTGAGTGTACTAGGTCATGGAGTCAGATGACCCGGGTGTTCGGCGTGGTGGTCGGCGTGACGAGCCAACACTTTAACCACTAGGCTACCCCACCGCCCCCAAACTCAAGACACATGGAGAGGAGCTGTTAAGAACATGCTTACTTTTTCTGGTTTTTCCTCTGTGCTTTCCTCACTTCTGTCATCCACGCCTTCCAGAACTCGGGTAGAACCCTCTCACTTTTGTCCCTCGGGTGTAGCTCAAACAGATCCTCCTCCTCCAAGGATTTACGATACCCTTTGAACAACAATCTGAAAAAGAAAAGATATCAGTCACAGACAGTCAGACAACAGTCTTTGGGCCAATGGTCTTTAACAGGGAAGAGAGCAGTCAGTAACAGATGACAGCAGTCTGTAACAGATGAAAACAGTCTGTAACAGATGACAGCAGTCTGTAACAGATGACAGCATGCTGTAACAGATGACAGCAGTCTGTAACAGATGACAGCATGCTGTAACAGATGACACCGGTCTGTAACAGATGACAGCAGTCTGTAACAGGAGACAGAGGTCTGTAACGGTTGCCAAGTCTGACCATCAAATCTAATCCAGCCACTTCCTATGACAAATCCAGATACTCACGAGTTGATCCAGTTGAAGGTCACTCTACTGGGGAAGGAAGCCCTGGTCTCAGGAGACAGAACCTAGGAAGAAAACAGGACTGGCTGGAAGGTCATGCTCAGTGTGAAGATATAACATTTGAGTGAGTGAGTGAGTGTGTTTGGTTTTACGCCGCTTTTAGCAATATTCCAGCAATATCACGGCGGGGGACACCAGAAATTGGTTTAACACATTGTACCCATGTGGGGAACCGAACCCGGGTCTTCAGCGTGACGAGCTAACGCTTTAACCATTTGGCTACCCCACCGCCCCAAGAAGTATCAGACAAGCATACACTTGATCAAGTCAGTAAGTATGGCCAGAATAAATGAATAGGAAACACTTTCTGTTCTATATTAACAATGTAAGCATGAGCAATTCTGAGACCTATCCTGACATTTCTATGTATGTTTGAACTGTCTTTTATCTACATATATAAAATCAGCTTCTACAATTTTCATCCACTACAACATACAAGTTTATTGTTGAAGCAGTATCTGACTTACGCTGCCCATGTGGTAGTAGCCTTGTCGTGTTGGGTTGTCGGCGAAACAGTGGAGTAGCAGAGTAATCAGCACAAACCCATAGTACACGTAGAACAGCGCGAACCGGAATAGATTATCGTTGTACTCCTGAAATGTTACAAAAACAGAAATGTAGATTAGTGCAAACCCCAATAACATCAACTTGACTTTGAACAGGACAATGTAATTTCAAGTACAAATCAGAATGTACAAAAATATAAAAGCTGCTTGATAATGATGTAAGAATCTACATCGAAACGTCCCTCTATGCAATAAACAAGAAGTTGTCATCCATAAAGTTGCATGTTTCATTCTCACTCTATAACTTCAAGACTGTCGATGATGTCATTGAATAATGTCAGGTCAACAAGAGATAGAACTTTAAAATTCTAGAAACAAGCAGTATTAGTTAGCAAGCATGTGTCTGGTTTTGCTCAGGTAATACCGAGTCTGTCCTAAAGGAGCACAGTTCTAAGATGTTATCACTGAAGTTTATTGTGTACTCAAATATCCATGCTCAACTCATCGCCGAATACTCACTGACACACAGCCACACCTGCTGTATTATCCTGTAGACTGACATATATACCTACCTGTTGTATTATCCTACTGTAGACTGACATATACACCCACCTGTTGTATTATCCTACTGTAGACTGAGATATATATCTACCTGTTGTATTATCCTACAGTAGACTGACATATACACCCACCTGTTGTATTATCCTACTGTAGACTGACATATATACCTACCTGTTGTATTATCCTGTAGACTGACATATATACCTACCTGTTGTATTATCCTGTAGACTGACATATATACCTACCTGTTGTATTATCCTACTGTAGACTGACATATATCCCTAACTGCTGTATTACCCTGTAGACTGACATATATAGCTACCTGTTGTATTATCCTACTGTAGACTGACATATATAGCTACCTGTTGTATTATCCTACTGTAGACTGATATAGATACCCACCTGTTGTATTACCCTACTGTAGACTGACATATATACCTACCTGTTGTATTATCCTACAGTAGACTGACATATATACCCACCTGTTGTATTATCCAACTGTAGACTGACATATATACCTACCTGTTGTATTATCCTACAGTGGACTGATATATATACCTATCTGCTGTATTATCCTACAGTAGACTGACATATATACCTACCTGTTGTATTATCCTACAGTGGACTGACATATATACCCACCTGTTGTATTATCCTGTAGACTGACATATATACCTACCTGTTGTATTATCCTGTAGACTGACATATATACCTACCTGTTGTATTATCCTACTGTAGACTGACATATATAACTACCTGTTGTATAATCCTACTGTAAACTGACATATATACCTACCTGTTGTATTATCCTACAGTGGACTGACATATATACCTACCTGTTGTTTAATTCTGTAGACTGACATATATACCTACCTGTTGTATTATCCTACTGTAGAATGGCACCACTCCTGCAAGTGAAGTCATCAACCAAAACATGAACTGAACTCCGGACGTGATGAACCCAAGCTTGCGTTCCAGCTGAACCAAAATGGCCGCCAGCAACTGAAGACAAGATGGGCATTGTGGAACATGTAGAAATCATAATTTGTTCAACAGAAATGTCAGTTGTAGCTCACTGGTGAGTGAGTGAGTGAGTGAGTGAGTGAGTGAGTGAGTGAGTGAGTGAGTGAGTGAGTGAGTGAGTGAGTGTGAGTGAGTGAGTGAGTGAGTGAGTGAGTGAGTGAGTGAGTTGAAATTGGATTTAACGTCGTGCTTGAGAATATTTCGCTCATATGACGACGTGCATGCGCGTTTGTGTGTATGTGTGGCTGCTTGTACTAGCCCAGACTTAAGCTGGTTTTATAGTGCTAGCCCACTGAGATACCATGCCGCAGTGAAGCAGTATACTTACTCTGAGCCGACCAGTCTTTGTTGTACCCATTAATGTTGAGCGCCAGGCAGGGACCAACAAGTACCATGTTTTAACGTCTTTTGGTATGACGCCGTTGTACACGGCTTTTAGCAATATTCCAGCAATATCACGCCGGGGGACACCAGAAATTGTCCTCACTGGGCCTCACACATTGTACTCACGTGGGGAATCTAACCCGGGTCTTCAGTGTGACGAGCTTATGCTTTAACCACTAAGCTATCCCACCGCCCTATTTCAAATATGAAGCAGCACACATTATCCTGGACATTTGGTATGATTCTGATTAAATTTTTCGTGCTCATGTCTATACACATTTCAAAATATTTTCAAGGAATTATTTTGGGAAGCTTTAACATGGATAAACCATCCAAGCTGACTTACAAATGTACCGGCTTGCAAGCCTTTGGAGACGTAAACAGCAGTGACGACATCCTCCTTCTCTCCATCACTCACAGCCTTCAAGACATCGACGATGGAGATGAAACTGAGAAATATGCTGAAAAAACTGAAAATGGCACACTGAATTAGAATTGGAATGTGACGAATGATTGTACAATATTCCAGTCATATCAGGCCCCAGATGGTCTCAAAACTGCTTAAATAACGTGTTCGTACACTGAAAGTAACGATGGCCGTTGTTCTGGTGACGTATATTTTCCCATAGTATCGATGAAAAGGCTATGAAAAAATTCCAACCACCCGTTCTCGGATTTTCCTATAGTAAATGTATGGCGCATCTCCCTGCAGTGAAGGCCGCCATTCGGCAGTGGTTGGCTGGGTCAGTGTCTGAGCGTTAGCGCAAGCGCAACAGACCCAGAGATCCAGGCTGACACATCAGCACTTTGGGGTACGTCGCTGGATACATTTTACCAATGAGACAGTTTTACAAGTCACGGTTGATTTTCTGTGGTACTTGCCACCTTAATTATAAATAATGTTAGCAGTTAATCGTGAAATAGGACTTCAATGAATCAATAACGCGGGTCAAGGGGTCCATGGATGATGAGGCAGTAATCAGTTCGTGATTGCTGAGAATAATGTGAAATCTGTGATATCGCAATAGGTGAGAAAAGCAGACCCTCACGAACATGGTAAGTGGAAGTGGTACGCGTATAGAATGAGGTGATGCAATTCCACACACATTTTCTCCAATGCTACTGTGAACAGCTTTAATGAATGAAAATGGGATTAAAGTTAATCAAATAAAATGAAATCGAGGAAGATCGTTTTATTATGCGTTTCCAACATACTACATGGCGGTGTTTACACACTGTAACGTGGTGTGTTGCACACAGCAAACATTGAGGTACACGTCTACTCAATTTCTAAACATTTTAGAAAAGATTTTAAAAGGTTTGTAAAATGACGGTATGAAAACCGTAAATAACAAATTTTGGGATTGCAATAGGGTACACCAAACTGAAGGCGGGATACCATATCGCCCTTATTTACGGTATATTAACACAATATTGTCAGTATAGAAGAATGTCCAATCAATATTCTAAAAAGCAGGCATAGATCGATGTTTATGACACCAATCACATAGCAGGTGCTCTATTCTATTCTTTATTAACAAAATATCTGGAGCATATACAGAAGAATGTCCAATCAATATTCTAAAAAACCAAGCGTAGATCGAAGTTCATGATGCCAATAACTTAGCAGGTGCCCTATTCTCAAAGCTGTCTAATGCTACCATATTTTCGTAGAGAGTCTCTTTGATGTGAAGGAGTGGTTGGTCCAGGCAGGGCTCCAATTAAAAAACTATTCATTTTCACTATTAACTGAAAACTTTTTTTTATTTTCAACAAAACAAATCTCTGCCATTGATGCTCACTAAGTTTATGACAATATTGAACACAGGGTCAAACCTTGAAACTGAAGCCAAAAGCAGAGCTTTGTATTAGCAAATACAGTGTATTGTAATTACTGTGATTCAGGTACCTGTATTGCAATACGCATTGACAGCTAAACAGTCTGACAGTGAGTGGCACAGATTGTACATGAAGATGCTACTAAGGCCCTGAAAATATATATAATCGTTCTGAAAACAGCAATTTCAAAATTGGTTGGGCAGTTAGGGTTTTCCTTTTTCTTTCTATATAATTTATAGCATGTACAGAATTCAGGTTTATCAATGAATAATGATGGGACACATCAGTTGTGAATGAAAGTCTGTGTAGATTTTAAATCAAACCATAGAGGTATGAATGAAACTTTGTGGGTATAGGGGCTGGTTTCCAGAATAAAACATGACTGCCCAATGGCGCTTGTTGAAGTGAGCAGAAAAGAGAAGTCTTCAGATGAGTTAGAAAAGAGTCTTTCGTTGGACAATTTCTGATTACCAGTGGTAGAGCATTCCAAAGTTTTGGAGCTGCAAAGCATAGGGCCACTTCACCCATCTTTGTGTTAGCTTTTGGAACTTGAAGTAGTTTAACTGATCTTAAAGCTCTTGTAGGTTGGTACATATTTATGTAACATGTTGGGGAGTTTTCATCATTTAGTACTGAATACATGATAGAAAGAGCCTTGAAAGTGATGAGGTAATCATATAACATCACATATCTTTTACCCAATATACCTGTTCAAAGTAAAGTATTGTAATATGTAGCATTTGAAAATAAGCATATTGTCATATACTGGTTATACCATCCAGTCCTAGCCAATAGAATGAGTGAGTGAGTTAGTTTTATGCCGCTTTTAATTTAGCAATATCCCAGTAATATAATGGCGGAGGACACCAAAAATTGACTTCGCAGATTCAACCAGTGTATGAAATAAGCCAAAATTCCAGCCAACATTAGGGCTGGTAATTTAAAAATGTTACCAGCCAAAAATGGATTTAACCAAACCCAATATGGCGAATTTACTCAGATGTATGGAACATCTAAACTTTTTACCAGCCCATCAGGCTGACAAGCTGTAAATTAAGACCGTCCATCAGAAATCTAGACCGTCTCAGGGCGGTCGGACAGGCCTTAATTCATACACTGATTGAACCCATGTGGGACTAGCCAAAAGACAGTGTGTTGACTCGCATGTATTGTCCTGAGCACATAACAGCATGGTATCCACAGACACTATTGCAACACAAACAACAGAAACACCACTAAATCATTGTAGCTACTGAAATCACATATCAATCGTTCCATACAAAAAGTTTGGTTAAACATAACACTTCTAGATTATTACTGAAACACTAGCAGTGTTTCTGCATGTTACAGCAATGAGTTGGGCTGAAATGAATCCTCTATCAGGTAAATACAATACATGATATGAATACTTGATAATGAATAAGAATATTTTTGAAAATGAAAGTGGTTTACCTATGGTAATGACAACATATGAAACATATGGCATCTATTGAAAATGAATATTTAAATCTTGAATGATAAAGAATTTTGTTCAATATTTTCCAAAGTGTGTAAAATTTCTAATGATATAAAAGGTCAGTTTACAATCTAGTTGTTTTATTCCCACAACATTCATGCAGGGCTATGTTATCCATTTTCCTCTCAGGAGTATTCTGGCAAAGAGCCAGCTTCACTGGTTTCTTGCAATAATTTACTGACTGGCACAAACTCGGCACATTATTGTATATACTTTTGAGAGTCAAAGACAAAAAAAACATACACACAGTCTAGTTCTCTGCTCTTCTTAACAATCAACAGTTGACAGAATTGGGGTGCAGACTATCTGGTTTCGAACATAACTTTGTACCCATGTAGTCATCTCAATCTTATAGTCAACAAGTCTGCTCATGTGAGATGGGCTGTTGTTTGATGTTTAACGTCGCACGCAGCAATATTCGCGGCAGTCTGTAAATAACTGAGTCTGGACTAGACAGAAAATCCAGTGATCAACAGCATAAGCATCAATCTACGTAATTGGGATACGATGACATGCGTCAACCAAGTCAGCGAGTCTGACCACCCAATTCTGTTAGTCGCCTCTACACGACAAGCATGGGTTACTTTTGTTTAGTTGTTTAACGCCGAACTCAGCAATATTTCAGCTATATGGCAACATGGGTTACTGAAGACCAATTCTAACCTGGATCTTCACTGGTAAGTTATATAGGCCAGTGGCCAGCTGATACCAGCTTGGAGACATCAATGTTGCCTGTAACTGACTGTGATTGGCTTACCGTCTTTAGCGTGTTGAGCGTGTTGACACGGATAGGTGTGGAGTCCTTGACCTTGCACATGTAGCCGAGATAGAAGGGCAAGGTCAGCCACAGCCACCCACATGGTACCCAGACAAGGAGAGTGTTCTGGAAACATGGCGTGAATTCTGGCCACCAGTTGTTTATAAGTAAACTCTCATTCTGAAATAACAAGAAAACAGTTGTACAAGATGGAAATGCTGGATACTTAAAGGAGGTGAGCTACAACATGAGGAACATCATGAGGAACATCTTAAAGGGAGACTCCTCATGTCAGTTGGCATTCGTAACGATTTCATTTTAGTCACTGATGAACCTCATTGTTGCCTAAAAGTTACGATTATATATGAATCTCGCAGTATGGAGTACAAGATACCAGGGCTGGCAAAATGATCAATAATTGGAAATATTGTCAATACAAAAAGGTATTAATAAGTATCGATATGAAAATTGTGTTATCGATTATAACTTTTGTGAAAGAAAAAGGGTCTAATTTTCTCTCATAATATGCAATTTTATTACTGTATTAATGCAGTGTATGAAATAAGGCCTGTCCGACCGCCCGAGACGGTCTAGATTACTGACGGACGGTCTAGATTTACAGCTAGCCAGCCTGATGGTCTGGTAAAAATATCAGATGTTCCATAAGTCTGAGTAAATTCACCATATTTAGTCTGGTTAAATCCATTTAGGGCTGGTAACATTTTGAAGTTACCAGCCCTGATGTCTGGTTGCATTTTTGGCTTATTTCGTACACTGATTAATGGCCTGCTTTTAAATATTTTTGGCATTTTTGCTTAAAGTTACCTCTCAGATATATACTGATAATCAATGGATATTTAGTTGACGATTATCGATCTTGGTGATCTATATCAAGAGCCAGCGAACTAAATGTGTGACACATCGCCAATATCCTGGTGTGGCACAAGCCCATAACAACATGTAGACACGGACTCAGACTCGGCCTGAAAGTCTAGAGAGTGGTGCAGTGTTTAATATCTCCAGTTGTCATGGCGATGACATGCATCATAACTGATGTTTGTTGTTTAACACTTCGGCATGCATATTAGTATTAGAACTAGACAATTGCAATCTTAAACAGACAAAAGAGATGGCTGATATTGTTTTGTGCAGAGGTCGAAAGTCTTTTCAATGTGGTCTGTGAACAACAGAATCTGGCACAGTTGATAACATGCCGTTTGTGTAACCTACTGTTCACCAACAACACTACATGGATAGGTGACCTCCACGATACACAGGTGGACAGCAGTGTATAAGTGCCGCCTTGGAGACGGACACTTCCTGGAGGACCAATCCTGACGCCAACATCAGAAAAGTAACCGCCCTGTGCCATGATACACAGGTGGACAGTGTAGAAATGTCGCCTTGGAGACTGACACTTCCTGGAGGACCAATAACGATGACAACATCAGGACAGATGACCTCCCCTGTGCCACGATACACATGTGGACTGCAATGTATAAATATCGCCTTGGAGACGGACCCATTGTGGAGGACCAGTCATGACGCCAACACCAGGAAAGATGACCTCCCTGTGCCACGATACACAGGTGGACAGCAGATTACTTCTTTGAGTGGCATTGTTTAGAAGTTGGAGAGTAATATACAAACAAACTTAAAGGGAAAACAACTTCTTTTTTCGGTAGATGCGACGTTTCGATACAGATTCAAGTATCATACTAGCTTGACAACGATACAAGAATCTGTATCGAAACGTCGCATCTACCGAATAAAGAAGTTGTTTATCCATAAAGTTTGTCTGTATAAGTGTACAGCAGTGTACAAATATCGCCTTGGAGACAGACACTTCCTGGAGGGCCAATAACGGTGACAACACCAGGGGAAGATGACCTCCCTGTGCCACGATACACAGGTGGACAGCAGTGTACAAATGTATCCTTGGAGACGGACACTTCCTGGAGGACCAATCAAGATTCCAACACCAGGAATGACCCAGAGAATCCATGACATGGTAAAGACTGACTGCAATTGTTTGGTTGTTGATAAACACTACACTCAGCAATATTCCAACTATATGACTGCAGTCTAAAAACTAAGCGAGTCTGGGCTGGTGATTTACCTTATGAGCATCAATCTAAGCCATTGGGATACAAAGCTGTTTGAAACTAAGAATCAGTGCCAAATATGTGCCACTTAAAAGTTCTCAGTAGTAAACGATATTTCTTCTTAAAGCAGGTGAAACAGGGTAAGGTGGGAGCTTGCCACATCACACACTGAGCCAGGAACCAGACTACGTACATGTAGAACAGCATGATATATGGTTAGTTTTACATGAATTATATAGTGTAGTTGACATATATACTGATGATGTGAAGTTAGATGGCAGCTGCCATTCAACAGTGAAGGGACTAGTTATTGTTTACAAATGTTAGCAGTTAAAGTTATATTTCTTACACTTGGAGAAAATGGAGTTTCATTTTCACATGCTTTGAAGGCAAACTACAGAAACGGTTAGGACTGACAATTAAAAAAACAGTGTGAGTAAGTCTTAATTTAACAACAAAAGGAGCAGTGAACAAAATGTGCAAATGATTTAACATGTACGTCTGTTGGCTTGGCAAGGAGGTTTACTACCTCATTTCATTAGAGACAGGTAATCCCAGTGACGTTACAGATTGGGAACTTTCTCCGTCTCGAGAAACGCTAGTCATTGACAGGGTCAACAGTTTATTCTCATCATGGCTGAGGAGGGATTTACCTGGAGTCCTGTATTTGAGGGTCCCTGGGACTCGTACTCTTAATTTTCAGGGGTCCTGGACAACAAATTGGGGGTCCCAGACACTTAAACATTAATATTAATACTGTTATTGTATTGTGTATCATGATCATCACATTGTTACAGTAATCATATTGCCAATGGTACCATAACTCAGCTAGAAGCAAACTCAGTGATAACTTATTGTTACTTGATTGGAATTTTTACAAAAAGTATTTGGACATTTTCTGCATCCCTGCGGATGCGCTTATAAATTTTGTTGCGTCCATTGACAATTTTTTTTGCGTATAGGACACAGGAATTTGCGTCCTGTAAATCCCTGGCTGAGTATGATCTGTGCTTACATCATCATCTACTTCAGGGCTCTAGCTAGTTGGTACTATGTAGTGGCCTCTACTTAGTACAGCACTAATTACAATGGCAATACACTGTTAGGTGCCTGCTATGCTTATCGGTTGTCCTGTAATCATTTGGGCAGAGTTACTTCCCTTTGTATGCGAGTCTCCCTGAATAAACTCATGCGCCTAACATCGCTGTCTCTGTCCTAGTACTAGTGCCCTCTCTCACAAACACTTAACATACACGACACCTAAGTTGGGAGCTCTTTACTTAGATTCGTGTCCCACATCAAGCCAGCTATAGGTTTAGTGTTTCGGGTTACAACAATGCAATTTGTTATATAATGTGTTAGATAACAACTGCCATGCTAGCCCATGTTGACTGATGATGTTATACAACCACCTGGGACTTATCAATGATTCAAAGTTGAGCGCTCTTAACAGGTTAATACAAAATGGTGTTTTGTCAAAAGATGAAACTGTACACATTCCATTTGAGATTTGTTTGGAAACAATTGCTGCAAACATGAAAGTGAATAACGGCCTCTAGACCTTGAGGTTGCTGATAACCTACTTCCAAGTTAAAATATGAACAGTGAATGAATGAAAGTTTCGTCAAAAAGAAAGAAAAACTTATCTTTGCACAAAAACTGCGAATGATAAATCAAAATCAACATAAGTATGACGACCCGCAGCTCTTACTATACGTCAACACTGATCAGCTGTGAGGCGAAGTACGGGCTACGGTTGTAAACAGAAGAACATTTCAGGGACTCTCCGGACTCCGCGTCCATTTGCTGAAATTAACATAGCGTTCTTGTGATACGTTTGTGTTGTGTTAGGTAGGTCAATTGCCTTATTATCCACACATTTTGAAGAAATGACAGTCTGGCTATAAGTTATACTTACAAAAATAACAGAATCTCCACAAAACTCCTGGAAGCTCTCTGCCATTTTGTTAGTTCATCCTGTTTGTAACTTCAAAACTGAAGAGTCATTTCTAGGACGCTGAGGCCCTATTGAGGTTCAATATAGTATTTGAATCTAATACTTATTCCTAATTCACTTCATGACAACATCAATGCATTTAGCATGACCTTTACCTTCTTCTAAAGACACGACATGTTTTGACCTAAACAAGAAATGAAACGTGGATGTACAAAAAGTTTTGAAAACCCCAGATAGCATTCGGACGTTGGGCCAACGTCTGAATGGTATCTGGGACGTTCTGCCCCGTCCAAATTATTGTACCCCACATACAAAATGTTGAAAATGGAATATGAGATCATTCTCTACGATGATGTTTTATGAACAAGGTGTATATTATTCAAATAAAAATGTCAATAGTTCAGCAAGTATTTTGGCTTGTAGTATAAAAAGTATGGAGACAGTAACACTCGTATCAGAGACCATATAATAGATCTATTATATGGTCTCTGCTCGTATATATGTTTTTTGACTGATAAAAAAAGAAATCTAAAAAAAAAAGCAAAACGTTTGCGGTACATTTTCATAACAACAGTCCGATGTTAACTCCAACCAAATTACCATATTTAAATATACTATATATGTTTGACCTATTCGAACGAAATTACATTCACCTTCATCGGGCCTCTAAGCTCGTTTCCATGCGTCATAATGAACTGCACGTTTTGTATTTGCGTAAAAATGGCTGCATGCGCTGTATGAAATCAAAACAAACACATTTTTTTTCAAATATGGCTCGACTGACAGATGGCTGTATGTGTTGTTGTATATATATATATATACACACACGCAGAGACCATATTATATGGTCTCTGATACACGGCATTCAAAAACAAGTTTTAATAAATACAGACAGTACAACTCAAGTGGAAAGCACATGGTTTATGATAAACCCGGTAAACTGAACACTATCACCAGCTGTCAGCGTCAAGGTCTGCTGTATGTAAAGAATATTGGAAGATTTTTGTGAATGTGGTCTGGTGGTTTATGAACAGGTATTGTGACGGGATCGAGTGCTATAGAAGATTAATAATACCGACCAACGACAGTTAACCTGTGTTACAGGAAAATGCATTGAGTGAGTAGAAGTGACCTTCAGATCGCTGATAAGCAGGCTGGTATATCCCACGGCTTAGATCTTTAGGCCGCCGTGACATTGCTCTTACGTAATGGAGCTACACTTGAAGACAGCAACAGATGAACTCTTGACCCTGAGAGCGAAGCTTTCGTTTAAAACGCGGGTTTATAAAGTCATTGGCGGATCCAGAGAGGGGTTGGGGGGTGTCAGGGTTCGACACCCCACCCACCCACCCTTTGAAAATGACTTAAGACCACATTGAAGATATTATTTGCGTTGGCGGAGCCAGGGGTGGGGTGGGGGTGATTCAGGGAATCCAAACCCCCTGAATCCCTCCCTTTCAAAATTCCTGGATCCGCCCATGAAACTACCCATCAAAAGTTTAGACTCACTTATAAACACTCATAGACAAACAACTAGTCTGAAATGAACATATTTTACAGAAAAAAGCTCATAGTGAAAAATAAGATGTAATAAAACGGAGCTCTGAGACTTTCTTCATTTTCCTGAAGCTGTGGAAATCTAGACTTGCCCCATTCTCTAGACTTGCGTGGGCTTTCTTTGATGTATTTGTTTCAGGGTCTGTATGACAGACTAAAGCACGCACTACTATATGATCACTCATTCATGTGTAAATAGTACCTTTAACCACAATAGCCTATAGAATATTTTGCAAAATCTAATTTAAAAAAGTTGACTGAAGTAAGTGGCTACATTTACACTCGTGAGTCTAAACGTTTGATGGGTAGTATATATGAACCCTAGGACAGAAACCCTTAACAGGGGTTCAAAAATCCCATCGGCCGACGTCCGGGACAAGTCAGTTTTCATTTCGGGCAATCAAATAATGGTATCTTACTTGTCCTTGGGCTACTAGATAATTCTCACTTATGGTTTCAAACCGCAAATAAACTTGGATTTAATTTCATATCTGCTAAAAATGTAGCTATTACATTTCGCAATGATAATAAAGTAGAGTTATCTTTCTTTGCTATTTATCACTTTTCAATCAATAGTCCAGTAAACATTAACATCAAATACCATGTTGATTTCTTCTTTCATAATTACATCATCATAATTATGTCATAAAATCAGGGCAAGTGGAAAATTAGTCAGGACAAGTTACTTTCTTTCTGTGGCAAGTGCATGGCTTTTTAATTATTTTTTTAACCCCTGCTTAATTACCTCAGTTGAGGCGTAGGTAGTCTCTCGTACAGACCCTGAAGCAAATATGTCCAAGAAAGCCCACACCAGTCTAGAAAATGTTGCAAGTCTAGATTTCCTCATGAAGAAAGTCTCAGGGCTCCTTTTCATTATATATATTTGTTTTTACTATGAACTGTTTTCAGTAAAATATGTTCATTTCAGAGACTAGTTGTTAGTCTAAGGCGTAGGGTAGCCTCGTGGTTAAAGCGTTCGCTCGTCACGCCGTAGCCCCGGGTTCGATTCCTCATAAGGGTATCTGGTGTATTGCTACAAGCAGCGTAAACTAAACTCACTCACTCACTGCACAGATTTGCAACCCTTAGGCATCCCACAGTCATGGATGATTGAGGGTTCGAATCCCGTTCCCTCTAGTTTCTAGGTTAGTTATCACTGTTCCTGTGCTTGGTTTCATTGGCAAACGTCAGATGAAAAAAAGGAATAAAGGCAATGAAACATGTATGTGGTTCGATAGGCTTCATTCTTCTCTTGGGTACGGTTCAAAGTCAGGCATCAAAACTCCCATACTCTTTTCTACACAGCCAACCGCGAAAAAATATCGGCAAATTTACTTCTCAACATCAGGGACTTGCATCTGAGAATTTTTTTCCCCGTTGAACTTGAACACATTAATTCAAATTTTGTTGTAGATGTAGAGTGGTTGTGCATGCCGCGAACAACAACGTTGAGTAAAACGCGTTGTAAAGTCTTCTATAAGGCGACTGCTGGGGACCTGGAGCAGCGTCTGTATCTATGGTGACGGACCATCTCTAAATGAATACTTAAATATGGTTTACAGTGCTTTCAGTGTATCACAATGTAGATAAGAGTTATTTTTCTCTAAAGTATCTCACAAACAACTACATACAGCACTCAGCAATAGTTGATCGGTTTATCCCATTGCCTTACCTCCCCTCAGCCCTGTATGGCAGAGTCTCACACACACATCGAGCACTTGGGTTCGGACTACCGTATTTCCTGAATTAAACGCGTATATTTCTTTCAAACATCTCTCACCCGATGCGTGTAATGACCAAACGATTAATGGGGAGAATGGGCAAAAAATACGAGGCTCTTAAATGAGACCCCGGGTTGATTTGAAAATTGTGACGTTTAATGGAGGACATACGGTATCTGATATTTCCTGGGTCCTGGCTTATCCCTAGAGATAGTATTGTTGTCGGTCACTGCCTCCTGGAGAAACTTAACAACTGGAATTTTACAACGCAAATACGTTTTAAGGATATACAACACATCCAGCTTATAATCATTTGTTGTAAACCGTCGAGCAATATTTGTATATTTCCTGAAACCATTGTTTCACTTTTGTTACATTCAAGGATATTTAAAGTTTCTTGTTTCACCGCGATCTTTGAAATTCATATATACTAAGCAGCAAAAGAAACGTCAGTTTGGAATTTTCCTTCGAAGAAACCGATAACTGTGAACTCATTTCATGTTTTGAGTGTATATTTTTGACAACATCTTACTTTACCAGAGCAAAGATATTCCTTCCTAAACTCAGAATGGAACCCAGGATATGGTCTCAGAAACGCAACCTGATCTCGGAGATGGTACGGTGTTCTCCATGTTTTTCATGCAACTCGTGCTGCACGTGCTGTTCACAAGGACCAGCCCTATAAAATGCAACCCCAAACCTGGTTGAAACATTCACATTACAACGTCAGCAGGATGCCCCTTCTAAGGACAGCTCAGAGGAACCAGGCGCTAGGAAGACTTGAAGCTGGCCACACTGCACAAGCCGTTGCCAATCACTTCCAGGTCAACGTTCGGACCATCTACAGGCTGCAGCAACGTTTCTGGGCTACCAACACCACAAATGATCACCCCCGTACTGGAAGACCAAGGGTGACCACAAGACGGCAAGACCGCCATGTAATGCGACAGCATGTACAGAATCCCTTCATGCAGGCATCCGAAACAGCATGCACGCCAGACAGTGGGAAAACACGGAAGACAATTCCGTACTGATACAGTACGCCGACGTCTTAACAGCGGGAACCTCCATTGTCGTAGACCTTACCGTGGACCTATCCTCACCCCACGTTATCGGCGTGAACGTCTACAGTTTGCGAGGCGAGCAACTACAAGCAGGCGCGTAGCAAACCAATGGTTTTTTTTCGTGTAAGCCCGATAGGATGCAAAGCTATATAATTAGATATTATTTAGGGCTTGCCCAACCTTTTCAGCAATAATCATGTGTAAGCCCGGGCTTTTCTTTATAATGGTAGCTACTCCCTTGACAAAACTACCCCTTTGCCCCTGCCTGCTCTGTGTCGTGTTTTGTCGTCTCACGCTGCCCAGAGCGGAAGGTCGCGGGTTCGATCCCCGACCGCGTCATACCAAAAGACGTTAAAATTGTACTTGTTGGTCCCTGCCTGGCGCTCGGCATTAATGGGTACAACAAGGATTGGTCGGCTCGGAGTCCGTATAATGTGTCTGAGTGGGGTATTCACGCTAAACTGCGGCATGGTATCTCAGTGATCTAGCTCTATAAACCCAACTTAAGTCTAGGCTAGTACAAGCAGCCGCACATACACATACACGCGCATGCACGTCGTCATATGAGCGAAATATTCTCAAGCACGACGTTAAACCCAATTTCACCTCACTTCACCTCGTCTCATGCATAACACGAGTAAATACACATTCTACATAGATTATTAAGACATGTACTTGTGGAATGTTGTCTGAAGCTTTTATCAAAAATATACTTTTTACCCTAGTCGTCACATTTACAGACATTTGAAAAGCTACGTGTACAGTCTAATCTGTTGATATGAATAAAATTAATCTTCTACGAGAATGTTTAGATATTTACACTGGTTTTACAATGCGCCCTTCGTGTCACCGGAAGGGGAAATAAACCTAAAAGACTGTCATGAGCAGGGGCGGTATGCTAGCCTAGTGGTTAAAGCGTTCGCTCGTAACACCGAAGACCTGGGTTCGATACCCCATATGGCTACGATGTGTGAAGCCCATTTCTGGTGTCCCCCGCTGGGATATTGCTAAAAGCGGCGTTAAGCTAAGCGCACTCATTCACTCCACTGAAGGACATTTTAACAATTAACTTGAGTCCTCTCCGACGAGTATAGAAGATACTGCAGTCTAAGTAAACTTAGCCTCAGTATTATTCGTTACCCTACTATACTGAGTAGAGGAGTGTAACGAATAGTACTGAGACTAAGTTTACTTAGACTGGAAGATACTGGATAGTTAAAGCAGCGGTCCACGAAAATAGGATTGTTATCAACTGTCATTTGCATGTCGGTACCAGAAACCCGAAGTGAATTAAATGTCAATCAAAAAAACAACTTCTTCATGTTTCGTAAGACACGGTATTTCGGGACGGCGCGGAGTCCTCGCAAAATTGCGAATTCCCAGAGTTCCCTTCTCCGAAACATCACTGAAACCGGATGTGACAGGATGACAACGCAAAAATACATAGGGCTCGTGTTGACACTTGTAACTCGAACAGAATAACATAACCCTGGCCAACACTCAACCGTTCAGTCCATGTCACCCATGTCAGTCCATCTCACCCATGTCACCCATGTCAGTCCATGTCAACCCATGTCACCCATGTCAGTCCATGTCACCCATGTCAGTCCATGTCACCCATCGAACATGTCTGGGACATCCTTGGGACATCCTTGGATGGCGTTGCGTCACCGTCAACAATCCCCGACCACTCGCAAAGAACTTCTCTCCAGGAAGAAGGGGAGGGAACGAACCAAATGGACGCTGAACGTTGATTACCATAGGCGCCGTAGATTCCGTGATTGTCCTGAGAACAGAGGAGGATACACGCGATATCAATTAGTTTACACTGCGACTGTTTATCTTCATTATCGATATAACATGAAATATGAATAGTTGAATTGTTTTATTCTTTTATTGATTATCTCCTTCCTGTTTTGAGTTCGATATATTGTGGGAATATATATACCCTTAACAAAGTAGCGGAACATGAACTTTCAATTTGGATAAGAAGAATAAGCGTTAACAAACGTTTCACCACCACATGGGATGGACGTGCACAACGCAAAAGCCCCATACACGTGCATAGGGTGTCATTCCTGATTTCGACGGTTTTCAGAAGGTCGATAAATCACTGCAGACCAGTAGTTTTGACAATCATCTTGCGTCATACAGTTGTTAGTGTTTGTTTCTAGCCGTTTTTTTTGGTTTGAAAATGAAAATCGTACACATGCCAATTTCACGTCTTACACCAATCATCTTTCAAGAGCGATTACTGTAGAATCAACTTTGGCTAATGGGAACCCATTCTTGTCGTCAGAGGCGACTAACTGGATCGGATGGTCGGGTTCGCTGACTTGGTTGACTGATGCTCGTGATATTGGATTGTCTGGTTCACTGACTTGGTTGACTATTTACATGTAGCTGGAGTATTGTTAAGTGCGGCGTAAAACTAAATTCAGTCAATCATGTTCATCACTAAATGCCCTTCAAAGAAAACTAGAAGACTTTCCGGGCTCCAATGTACTTGGATCACAGAGGCTATGATATAACAATGCGATGATATAATCAGCGGCACTATTCATATATGGCAGAGCGACCGTATCAGTTCCTGACAGTTCGACAGTTACCAGGAAGTGGCATGGCGAAATCTAGATCGTCATGATCAGATGTCTGTCGCATCACTCTCTATAAGTTGGCCCATTTCTGTGTCCCCAGCCGTGATATTGCTGGAATATTGCTAAGGGACTGTTCATAATTTATGGATAGGAGGGGTGATGATGGTTTAAGGTGAGTGTGTGTGGGTGGGGTGGGGGAGTGTGTGGATGGGAGTGTGTGTGTGTGTGTGTGTGTGTGGTGGTGGTGTCACCCATTTTGTTCGGGGGCTGGAGGGGGGTAATTTGGTACTGGGACGGGTTGTCAGCAGCAATTTTGTACATAAAATATGTTTAAAATTGTGCTAAGAAATTATACGAAGGGGACGGGGGGTCATTGATTTTGTACATGACATGCAGGGGGGTCACTTATTTTGTACATACATTTTAGGGGGTCATTCAAATTGTACATGCTTCTCTATAAATATCAGCATCATCAACCCCACCCCCACCCCCACCCCTCTAGCCATAAATTATGAACGGTCCCTATAAATGTGGCGCAAAACCAGACTCATTGACTAGTATTAGTTGGCTTTAAGTCCAATAGTCACAGATCACAGTTTGTCAAATGCTTTTCACCCAAAAATATTACTATGCGACAACAAACTTAGCAAAATAAGCGTCCCAATGAGGGACAGTTTTGCCTATGAATCCCGAGGCGGGATAGGTCTGCCGAAATGCCAATCGGGGAAGGCGACCTTCAAAAACACCAAACATCAAGTCAAGTAAAGGGACAGTTTGCAACCCGTTGGAAAGTGCATGTGCGTGTCAGGGTGGCTGGCTTCCCGGTATATTCAACTAGTTGCCCGGGGTAGGTGATACACCCCGTTAGACTGTCCCACCGATCGATAGGGATCGACCTAGTCTGTCGTACAGACCCTGAAGCAAATATATCCAAGAAAGCCCACGCAAGTCTAGAAAATGTGGCAAGTCTAGATTTCCTCAGCTTCAGGGTCTCTGAAAATGAAGAAAGTCTCAGGGCTCCTTTTCATTATATTATATTTTTTTTTTACTACGAACTTTTTTTCAGTAAAATATGTTCATATCAGAGACTAGTTGTTAGTGTAGGATCGACCCTGACATGCCGCCAACTGAGGCAAGTACACAGTGTAAAGTGTTTATAGATCTTCATGCATGAGAAGTACTCCTAAACTATCATAAAAACATCTGGACTGACTGTAAACTTTACATGTGGTGATAGTAACATCTTTAGTGTTTGTGTCCACTATACTATTAATTTGTGCTTTCTTTGCATTCGTTTTGATTATTCCATCTTATATAGTAATTGCATGAACCTTTGTGTGTTTCTTTGCTAAAGGATGCCGGGTTAGTGTTTACTCTAGTATGTGAGAGTGATACGATGACATAGAATATCAAACATCATCCTGGTATAAAATTACAACCAGCGACCAGGCAACAACCAGGAAGTTGGATGCATATGTATAATGGTAGTCTGTCATACAGACCCTGAAACAATAACACACAATACAGCCCCTGCAAGTCTAGAAGTCTAGAATATGTGGCACGTCTAGAATATATGGCAAGTCTAGAATATATGGCAAGTCTAGAATATGTGGCACGTCTAGAATATATGGCAAGTCTAGAATATATGGCAAGTCTAGAATATATGGCACGTCTAGAATATATGGCAATCTAGAATATATGGCAAGTCTAGAATATATGGCACGTCTAGAATATATGGCAAGTCTAGAATATATGGCAAGTCTAGAATATATGGCAAGTCTAGAATATATGGCACGTCTAGAATATATGGCAAGTCTAGAATATATGGCAAGTCTAGAATATATGGCAAGTCTAGAATATATGGCAAGTCTAGAATATATGGCAAGTCTAGAATATATGGCAAGTCTAGAATATATGGCACGTCTAGAATATATGGCAAGTCTAGAATATATGGCAAGTCTAGAATATATGGCAAGTCTAGAATATATGGCAAGTCTAGAATATATGGCAAGTCTAGAATATATGGCAAGTCTAGAATATATGGCAAGTCTAGAATATATGGCACGTCTAGAATATATGGCAAGTCTAGAATATATGGCAAGTCTAGAATATATGGCAAGTCTAGAATATATGGCAAGTCTAGAATATATGGCAATCTAGAATATATGGCAAGTCTAGAATATATGGCACGTCTAGAATATATGGCAAGTCTAGAATATATGGCAAGTCTAGAATATATGGCAAGTCTAGAATATATGGCAAATCTAGAATATATGGAAAAGTCTAGAATATATGGCAAGTCTAGAATATATGGCAAATCTAGAATATATGGCAAGTCTAGAATATATGGCACGTCTAGAATATATGGCAAATCTAGAATATATGGCACGTCTAGAATATATGGCAAATCTAGAATATATGGCAAGTCTAGAATATATGGCAAATCTAGAATATATGGCAAGTCTAGAATATATGGCAAGTCTAGAATATATGGCAAGTCTAGAATATATGGCAAATCTAGAATATATGGCACGTCTAGAATATATGGCAAATCTAGAATATATGGCAAGTCTAGAATATATGGCAAGTCTAGAATATAGAATATATATATGGCACGTCTAGAATCTCTAGAATATATGGCACGTCTAGAATATATGGCACGTCTAGAATATATGGCACGTCTAGAATATATGGCACGTCTAGAATATATGGCAAATCTAGAATATATGGCAAATCTAGAATATATGCAAAAGTCTAGAATATATGGCAAATCTAGAATATATGGCACGTCTAGAATATATGGCAAATCTAGAATATATGGCACGTCTAGAATATATGGCAAATCTAGAATATATGGCAAATCTAGAATATATGGCAAGTCTAGAATATATGGCACGTCTAGAATATATGGCACGTCTAGAATATATGGCAAGTCTAGAATATATGGCACGTCTAGAATATATGGCAAGTCTAGAATATATGACAAATCTAGAATATATAGCAAATCTAGAATATATGACAAATCTAGAATATATGGCAAGTCTAGAACATATGGCAAGTCTCGAATATATGACAAATCTAGAATATATGACAAGTCTAGAATATTTGGCAAGTCTAGAATATATGACAAATCGACAATATATGACCAATCTAGAATATATAGCAAATCTAGAATATATGACAAATCTAGAATATATGGCACGTCTAGAATATATGGCAAGTCTAGAATATGTGACATATCTAGAATATATGGCAAGTCTAGATTATAAGGCAAGTCTGGAATATGTCACAAGCCTAGAATATATGTCAAGTTTAGAATATGTGACAAATCTAGAATATATGGCAAGTCTAGAATATATGGCAAGTCTTAAATATATGGCACGTCTAGAATATATGGCAAGTCTAGAATCTATGACAAATCTAGAATATATGACAAGTCTAGATTACCACAATTTCTCTTTGAAAAGGAAGAGTCTCTGGGCTCCTTTTTATCAAACTTTACGAATACTATCCAGGAATCGTGGTTTCTGTAAATTATGTTCTTTTCAGAGACTAAATGTCATTGGAGTGAACTATGAGTGCACAGTGCCTTACAGGTCGAGGTCAGAAGTAACGTATGTATATATGTGATAAAACTTTCTTAGACATGTGCAAATTCAAGTACTTTTTAGATTAAGGGACCGTTCAAAATTGATGGCTAGGGGATGATGATTTTTATGGAGAAGCATGTACAATGTGACAGGCACCCAAAAAATTAAGTGCCAATCCCCTGCATGTCATGTACAATGTGACTGACACCACCCACCCACCATAAACTTAAGTGCCAACCCCCCTGCATGTCATGTACAATGTGACTGACACCACCCACCTCTCCCTCTTCGTATATTTCTGAAGCATATATTTGTAATATTTTCTGTACAAAATCGCTGACCTTCCTAGTACAGGTGTACAAAATTGATTACCCCTACCTCCCCAGAAGAACATGGGTGACCCCCAACCCAGCCCATCCCTCCCCCCATCCCTCCTAGCCATAAATTATGATGGGTCCCTACCGCCAAACCGTTTTTCGAACAAACATTACATCTACCACTTTTCTGGTGTATTTTCACCGCTTCGGCCGTGGGGTCGTGATACTTACACATGTCACAGAAGTACACGAAGTACATGACCTTGACCTCCATGGCTGGGTGGCTGAGTGGGTAGTGCAGGGTAGCTGACCTTGTATGCAAGCAATCAGATGGGCCACGCCTAGAGTACGGATTTGGATGAGTCTTGAATTAACTGTATGTAAGATCTTTTTTTCAACTGTGTGATGGACAAAGATTGAATCTCATGCAGAAGAACTATAAAGAAAATTGTATGTGTTTTGTTCAGATACAACTGGCTTGTTCTAAATGTAATGATATATTTCAGAATGGTGTCCAAAGAAAAGAAAGTTTTGTACTTTCTGAGTAAACGAAAATATTGTTAAAACAAACGGGATAAAAAGTTGGGCAGTTTTGAAAGATCACTAGGATACTTGCATGAGATACATCCGGAGCAGTATATTGTTTTTAGAACCAGGAAGTATATGGAAAACAGGATACAGTTGCAGTCAACACAAGTTAGTGACTATCAGTGGAAGGCTTCGTCCGGCGCCATGGCAGACATGGGACTTGTGATACATCTGCTGTGTCTCCTGTGGTCTGCTCCTGCCATTCTCTGTGAGTATATTTGTATACTTTTCTTTGTGAATATCTCGATATATTTGTTATTGAACCCATGTACACAAAAACAATTGGCTAAACCAAACATGTCTTAAATCAATGATTTATTAAGTAGTAAGGCCTTAAGCTCACGTACATAAAATGTTAATTTAAAAAAAACAAAAAACACTACGTAAAACTAAAGCATCCCTAATATAAAGTGAGTAATGCAATAACCGAGAGAGATTACTGCATTAAAGGAATTCTAAGCGTCCTCGTACTTTAACTATAATAGTTCAGGGCGAAAATGTGCTTTATTACACTTTCTACGATGCCTAGAGGTTAGAGCAATCGAAAAAACAATACATTATCAGACAATAAAGGTATACTTTTTGATGACGTAACAATTGAATGACGTTATGCCGTCACTGCGCCATTATAGTGTGCCCCCTCGTAATCGAACCATTTTACATTACGTCACAATGTAAGCGACGTCACGATGCATGTCAGTTGTCATCGCCTC
This sequence comes from Haliotis rubra, assembly GCF_003918875.1. NCBI lineage: Eukaryota > Metazoa > Mollusca > Gastropoda > Lepetellida > Haliotidae > Haliotis > Haliotis rubra. Next base: position 41,242 of record NW_025765524.1, on the reverse strand, counting down.
GTACGGCCTCCTACAGGAAACTACTCCGTTGCATCCCGTTTCTTGGTTTGCAGTTGCTTCACTCACCTGACATCACTGGTGGAAACATTACGTTTATGTTTTACGACGGTTAAAATGTCTCAATTCGACTCACAAGTTTTCAGCGACACGGTAACGTTCGCAATATTTACATTCCCACAATGCAATCGTGGAATGTCGCTTGACTACTCAGCTTCATCTGGATGTACTGATCTAAACTAGTAGTAGAAATGCGACGTTCATATTGCCCCATATGGTTTACGTTAATCACAGATGTAATTAAAATAATTTAGAGAAGATATTCAATCCGAACGTAAACTGTTATCATTTGTTCTCTGGTAACGTTCGTCTTAACGTAGGGGGGAGACACATCAATAGAACAGCGCGCCAGATAGCCCTGTGCGAGGATTACTAATTTAGGTCACCGACACCGTCGTTTGTTTTCTGCCTTAAATTAATCGTAATTATCCTTAGACAGTAGTAAATTTGGCATCTTAGAAAGAAATACAGTTCGCTCTACCACCATGTATAGTGTAATAAAGCACACTTTCGCCCTGAACTATTATAACGTTAAAGCACTCGGACGCAATTAATTACCTAGTTATTATTGATGTACAAAGGTATAGTTCTCAAATGCTTTGGGCGAAGATCATAATGTACTGGGCATTTATGAAGAAAGTGAAATTCGTCTTCTATATTTTTAGATTTTCATTTTCATACTTTACCAACATGACTCTGACGTGGAATACCATCATGTCTACCAATATTCTGTAAATTGCTAGTTCCATATACTCTTTATTGCCTACCCTGTGCTTTCCAAACAAAACCATGTCCATAGCTAAATGATATTGTTCTTGTATGATATGTCCACGTGTTCGGTCCTTCCTTGTCTAGGTTGTATAGACCCCTGAAGATCCGGGGTAGAATAGGTCTTCAGTAACCCATTCTTGTTACAAAAGGCGATTATGCTTGTGGTAAGAGGCGACTAACGGGATCGGGTGATCAGGCTCGCTGACTTGGTTGACACGTCATCGGTTCCCAATTGCTCAGATCGATGCTCATGCTGTTGATCACTGGATTGTCTGGCCCAGACTTGATTATTTACAGACCGCCGCCATATAGCTGGAATATTGCTAAGTGCGGCGTAAAACTAAACCCACTCACTCACTCAGTAGGTTGTATAACATGAGGTAACACTGCTTTGGATGTCTATTTTATGGTAATTCAAGGAGTCTGAGCCAGTATTTAACCATTCGCATTAAAGAATCAACAGTAATGTCTTCCACAGTCAGCTATTACAGCAAATTTCTACAATCATAACTCACACCTAAGACATTATGCTGTCCTAGCATTCACCCACTTCCAAAACAACAGTCAAGAATCAAGGATCCAGTTTATCGTTTTATTGGTAATCTTCATTTGTAAATATGGAAGATATAGGGTAAGACTGAAATGTACAAAACACAATAATAAGTTTAAAGTTCTTAAAGTTCACACACACTCAAAATTTTCCCTAATAGAGTAAATTTCCCAAAAATATGCATAAGTCACAATAATTGCTGACTAAATGCATAAACAGCCAAAACCTGAATTTGTTACACTGTTACATGTAAATGAGAATAATATAACTTCAGTAGATGCACAAGAGGTAACTCTGCAATGACCATATTGATAGGTTAACCAGTCCAATTGTAAGGATATTTTAAGAATGCTTCAAATACTGCATTTTGACAGCATAGCATTTCTAGCCCAAAGAAACTTACATCCTAAACTAACAAAGCTGTAAAATATGTTTCCTAAATTCAATATACTATAAACATTCCAAAATACTATGCAACAATAGCAATAAAAGCATTTGAAAACAGTTCAGTGTTTTCCCTGCCCGATATTGAACGCCACATCCAAAATATTAAATTTTATTTACACACAAAATTGCCTAAATAATGAAATTGAACACATATTACAATATGAAAAGAGCAGCAAATATGAAAATACATACACTTTGTGGATTTGTAGCCCAAAAAGGGAGAAAGTCTGTGCCAAGCGGCATTCCATATCGAAAGTTCAAAAACAAGAGGCACGAGAAAGGTGCTTCCACAAAAAGTACCCGTGACAAACGGTGCAAGTGAAAAGGTTCCCTATGAAATACAGCACAGACATATACTGAGTCAAAAAGAAACTTCACAAAATGTAATTTGAAAAATAATGAATAATTTTTCTCTGATGATACATCTATGTATCCGATCCCTATCTTTCGACTCTAGAAAAACGTTAGCAAAACCCACTCAGACCCATCCATTCGTCGTGCAAATGACGTTAGTGCCAAATCAGGTTGTGCACGTGCAGTCGATCACGTGATCTTCGCATCGAAGTTTTCTTCATATGCACGTGTTTGCATTGGCCTCAAGAATTGAAAAAACACTTTTAAAACACAGTTCTAAAAGTACTTGAAATGCCACGATAGTCAAATGTGCAACGTGAACGTGCCCTTGGCATGTTGCAAGCCGGAAGATCAGTTATTGACGTCGCAAGAGCAATGGGATGCAGCTGTCGTACTGTGTATGACTTGCGAGGTCGTCTACAACAAATTGGCACCACTTCTGATCGCCCAAGGTCGGGTCGTCCACGTGTGACGTTACGAGCAGAAGACCGTCAAATCGTCCTACGTCACCTACGTGACAGATTTCTGCCGGCTACACGAACCAGGGCTGAGATGTTTAGAGGTCGACTGTCCTCACAGACCATCCGGTTGCATAGACCATCTCCATCTCGACGTCCATATCGTGGGCCAATATTGACGCTGTTTCATCAACGTCAACGTCTGCTGTGGGCCCAACGTTACCTCCGATGGACCCAGAGAGACTGGAATCGAGTCGTCTTTAGCGATGAATCCAGGTTTACCCTCAGATTCGCGGACGGCAGGCATAGAGTCTGGAGACGACGTCGTGAACGGTATGCCCAATGTTGTGTACAGGAAGTCGACAGATTCGGGGCGGAAGTTGCATGGAGTGGGGTGCTTTCTGTGGAAATAACCGTTCTCGACTTCTGGTCATCCGTGGTAACCTCACAGCTGCTGCTTACCGCGACCAGGTGCCCCTGAACTCGTTCCTTTCATGGCGGCTCATGGCCCAGGTCTACAGTTCCAGCATGATAATGCTCGGCCGCATATAGCCATGTTGACACGAAATTTCCTTCAAAACGCCGGAATCAATGTCATGGATTGGCCATCGAGGTCCCCTGACCTTAATCCAATAGAGCACGTTTGGGATGCACTTAAGAGAAGGCTTCGTGGTCTTAGAACCAACCTCAGAATTTGCAGGAACTTGGCGCTGCCTTGCAAGAGCAATGGCGCAGAATCCCCAACCACCTGTTCACAAGCATCAGGCAGTCGATGAGGAGACGGTGTTTGGCAGTGGTGAATGCGCGGGGCGGCCATACACGATATTGAACTGAGAAATTTCGCATTTTTATTCTTGTGACTTGACATTCTGTATACCCATGTTTTGGAACGGCGGTGTAGCCTAATGGAACTGATTATGGCACTGTCAGTGTATCGAGCACATCACACAGATCTCAGCAATGAAATAATAACAATTTAACCATCTTACCATCTCTTTTTCTTTTATAGTGCCCTGAAGAAAGAATGTGAAGTTTCTTTTTGACTCAGTATATTTGCAAAACCTTAGGTGAAATCTACCCGTGGAGATAGAACTGTAGAATTGGTCTTCAGTAACTCATGCTTGTCGTAAGAGGCGACTAACGGGATCGGGTGGTCAGGCTCGCTGACTTTGTTGACACATGTCATCGTATCTCAGTTGCGTAGATCGATGCTCATGCTGTTGATCACTGGATTGTTGGGTCCAGACTCGATTAGTTACAGACTGCCGCCATATAGCGGGAATATTGCTGAGTGCGGCGTAAAACTAACCTCAATCTCTTAGGTGAAATCTTTCGATAACAAACCACTTTTGGAATCCCCATACCTCAGATGTATACAAAGTAATAGGTCTTATCTGGACATAAAAAATAAATAAACAGAACTACAGGGATAAAAAGGTTTAATCTGTTAACAAGAATTTGTGCACACAACAGTGCTTTGTTTGCTTTATTCACGAGATTTTGCACTGATTTTGACCATGAAAGCGTACTTGAAAATAACAGCCCCCCACCCCACCCCACCCCCAAACCACTTTTCAATAAGTTGAATTTTTAAATTTTCTACCGCCAATAAACGTTTCCTAAGTTTTCATTCTTCTCCAAATTGACAGCCAATCCTCATTGATAACAACATTTTTGTAACACTTCCTAGTTTTCTTTGTAAACCACACTGTCAGAAGATAATCACAAATCATCCGCATATAATAATAAATACAATTCTGAAAATTCAGGGCAAATAAATATAACTCTGTCACCACACTGTTCTATTTCTTTACTTGGTTGATTTACTAATACCGCAAATAAAATCGCACTTAAAATGCCAACTTGTCGTACTCCGCTCAAGGAATCAAAATAATCTGTAAAAGACGACTTGGACAGTTTAACGCTGGCTTCAGTTTTTGAATAGTATCTTTGATAATTTTAAAATTACCTGATATAAATATATTGTTGAATAATGCAAACAAATAAGATTAAAGATTCTACCATGAATCAAGAAAATACTAGATTCTGATTGGTTGTTCAGAAAAATCAGACGGCATCAATTGTGGATTGACGCTCATCTGATTGTAAGGCCGCTTCACCGCGCACTGACAAATCTTATTGTGAGAACTACTTCCGTTTGACCACAATGATGGCGGATCATAACAACAACTCCATGGATTTTGACGCTGACTTTCGAATATTCCACATAGGCAATTGGAAATTTTTGGATTAAAAATGCGTTTGATTTCATTGCGCGGCAAGATTACAGAATACCGGATACCTATCCGCCATTTTTATTTTGATTGCGCCTTTATTTTTGCGCACTTCCATTTTGTTTCCTTAGCAACGGCACGCGATGAATGAAGGCTGTGTTGAAGCAGCGTTCAATATTAAATATTAAACAATATTAAAGCTAAAAAAGGTAAGATAATGGGGGTAAAGGGGGTAACCCCCTTTATTTAAAAGCCTTACCTACCTTACCTTACCAATCAAAAACACTTACCATCAGTGTTCCCACACTGTAGAGATCCTTTTCCCAGCATGCATTTGAATAAAATTTCAACACACGATTACTTTTACTCTGTTTACGTCAGTGAACGCTGTTAAAATCCCCAGTTTAGGTTTCCTAAACCGGAAGTAAGGTGAGGAATTCGATTTTAACCTTATTTGTTACCTTAAATTCGTATTTTTATTGGATCGCTCGCAGGCTCGCGCTCTCTGTTTCTTCTATATATAGGAGCCTCACGCGCACAATAGAATGTATATAATTAGGTATCCGGTATTCTGTAAGTGTACCATGCCACTCAGTCATACTCCATCATATCCCGTTGCATCGTTCACAAAATAATTCTGCCCTCTGCCAGCTTCCCCCGCAAGGTTGTCACTGTTATGTTCATCTACTTTGAAAAACGCTTGGACACAGTCCAGTCCCAAACGATGAAAACAAAGTTCCAAGGAATCACAAGTTAGTCGCATGTACACTAAGCAGCAGCACTGTCACTCTTTTGTCGCATGCCGGGGTGGAGGCAGTACGTGAAATCATGATCGGCCGGTCATAAAAATCAACAGTCTTTGATGAGTTACAGGTCGTAGGTTGATCAGGAAAGGATCTATTCTTCGATTCTGCAGGGTTCAGATTCGACAGTCAGTCAAGTATTGTCCACTGTCACTTCAAATTTCAACCTTTCGCAAAATGTAAACACTGGCTCGTCCGCCATTTCAAACTGTTGCGTAACTGTCTACTTCGAAGAAAATAAGTAGGTCAGACGATTCCATTATAGTGTGGCCAGGGGGGTACAGTTTCACGGCACACAAAACAATAGGCTGGTTTTAGTCGTGTGGAGTTGGGATGAAAAAAAACCCAAGATCTCGGGTATTACATAATTGCATTGAATAAACAGTAGTTTGATTTCTTTTGACAGAATATTGTTATGTTGTAATGTTAAAAAAATACGAACGGCACCTACCGCTCCCTTCACAGACGAGTTCAATTCGCCTCTCGTCCCATGCCGGATTACGCAGTGTCTTCCGCAGAGCGAGGAAGTTCGATTTTAAATGGGTCATGGTAGAATGGAGATAACCCTAGTGTGTTTGAAAATCAGAGACATGCTTTACTGAATTGATGGCGACTAAATTTCAATTGGAACCGAACGCGTAGCGTGAGGTTTCAATTGAAATATTTATTGATGGCGACTAAATTTCAATTGATTTCGACTAAATTTCAATTGAAAATGCCGTGAGGTTACACGCCATCAATTCAGCGTCTCTCAAACACACTGGTTATTTCAATTGAAATTTGAAATTTAGTCGCCATCAATTCAGTAAAGCATGTCTCTGATTTTCAAAACACACTAGGTTTATCTCCTAAATATCATTCATGTTTGAACACTCCTGGCTGCACACCATCAGTTTAATATCCCTAATAGAGTTTTATCCCTTATAGAGTTTTCAATCTCTTCCAAATTGATGTCTCTGTTTAACATATGCATGTACACATTTAAAAAAAAAAAGAGAAAAAGAAAGAAAAAAAAAGAAACGCAAATGCTTTTTCAGCAGTTTATTTCGATCTATTTAGACAGCAATCGTCATTAAGAAGGAGGAGAGTTCTATGGATATACAACTTCTTTAACATAATATGAGCGACGTATCGGTGGAGCTACTAACACCGTTATCAAGCAAATGATTAATTAAAGAAGACGAATATCCATAGAACCCCCCTCGTTGTTCATCACACCAACTTCTAAATGCCACTCAAACAAGTTAATCGCCATTAAGGCAATTCCTGTGTTTGAATCCCGATAATCATGTCGAGGTTGTTGTGTATTGCACGCAAACGCATCCCACATTTTGTTTGTAAACGTTTGTCATAAAAATTAAAATGATACATGAACAGTACTTGCAGAAAACGTTTTCCACATAATGCATGTGCCATGTGTAGGAAACATGAGTGGAGAGACATCAACTATCATTACGAAATTTACGACGTATACGAAGATAAAAATGTCAAGATTGAATGCTACTCACGGAAATATCGCCATTGGACGTTTGGAAGCAGGGGAGTCACAGTCTGCCTTTGAAAGACACTTCATTGTCCACCACAGCACCATATCTCGATAATGGCATTGATATACCCGCTTCAATTCAGCCCAAGGTCGCCCCAGAAATGGAAGACGAAGAGTGACCACTCCTGCTCACACCAACGTCACTGATTTGCTACAGGAATGGACACTGCAGGGCAGGTGCCTGGTCTTCGAAGAATTTCTGACCAAACCATCAGAAAGCGTCTGAGAGAAATGGGACTTCGAGCATATCAACCAAAAGTTGGACCTGTCCTGACAGGAGAACATCGACATCGACGTGTCCAATGGTGCAACAGGCGGCAGGCATGGAACCTCGGTGACCAGAGAGGTGTTTGGTTCAGCGATGAATCACGTTTCCTCCTGTAACGACGAGATGGGAGACAAATTGTCTATTGACACGAACGTTTTGTGCCGAATTGTGTTCGCCTGGTGGACAGTATTGTGGAGATAGCGTCATGGTATTGGGAGCCATGTCCTACACGAGTAGATCAGAGCTAGTGGTGGCTCATGGTAATCTTACAGCAAATCGCTACATAGACCAAATCCTGCGACCTCACCTCTTTTCACTTTTTAACAGCCAGAGGGAGCTGTTTCAACACAGCGCTCGACCCCACACACAGCTCGTGTAACAAGTGCCCATGCCATCAGAGCAGTCATGAGTTGTTGTTTTAATGAAGCTTGTCAACCCATCGAGGACGCCGCTGTTTTCTTTGGAGCAATAAGCATGAGGCCATGTTTATTACTGTAGTGTTTAAAGTGTTTATGGTTATATGCTAGTTTTAGTGCATACATTTGAGATAGACTAGTTATTTTACTGTCCGATCGATGTGACAGATAAGTCATATAAGTTTGTTTTAAATATGATGCACACTTTTAACACAAATTTAATTTATACAGGTTATTTAGCGACTGGAAACTACCGGTTCCGTTTTCGCCATCAAAGTTAGTTTCCAGAAATGGTTCCGTTGTCGCCAATTTCCAGTAAAGTATCATTGGTAGTTTCCATTGCATAAAGCAGCTGGAAACCATCATTGATGGGAACGTGAATGAAACGAACGTAGAGGAAATTACTCCATATATACCAGTATCTACAGCATATATCTAGAAACCTACATTAACCTACGCTAAACTGTCTATGTATATATTCCATGTATATAAGTTTCAGTTTAGTGATCTCAACGTTTTTGTACACCAGAATTCAAATAAAGATACTGTCACATGAAACAAGATTAATTTCAGTAAAAGTTAAACCATATCACGGATTCTACTTTGTCTCCTTTTACGTTTTGTTAGGTACACTCACAGATGCCTTATACTTATAAATTACTGAAGAACCGGTAAGGCTCCATTAGGTTTCAGTTACCCATTGGCTTTCCATTTGTAACTTTTTCTCAAAGTGATACATACTAATACAACTAGCTGGGAGTGGTTATGCACATTACACATAACTGTATTAAAAAGGACAATAGTATCGTAAATGTTCAATAAAGAACATAATACAGGCCACAACAAATTATACAGTAGACTTATAGACTTAAAATATTTTTAAGTTTAACTTCATCTGCCAGTGGTGAAAAAGGTTAGGATTGAAAGAAAATGAAGTCAATGAACGTTTTGCCTTTTAATTATAGCATTATCATTATTGATCCATTATCATATTTATAAGCACTTTGGAACCTCATAAATTTATAAAATGGCTTTCTAGATGTGTCATAGAGTACCTAAAATATAAGGGAATCAGTTTACAACCTGAAAAAACTAAGAGATCTTGTTGGGTACGCCCCTGGATTGCCAGAAGAGGAGAGGTGGGGGCTTATAACTCATTAGTACATGTTGTTTGTGGAAAGATTTTGTTGAATGCTGCAAGAAAAATAAAAACAAAATACAGATATCAAACTTAAAACCGTTATAACAAAAGTAATGGGCTATTACCTTGTTCGAGAAAAGTATCCATCAGTATTCATATAATGGAACGATATGCCATTCATCTGCAGCTGCCCCAAAAAACTGTTCTATGTCACGTGACCGGGTTTCATTTGACAAGTTTTTACATAACGTCCACAATTCTTTAAAAACGGTGCATGTTGTTTTAAGGGATTAGCTTTCTGAACTACCTAGCGAAATAGGTGACACGAACTCACCCCTTGTTTACTTACATAATGAAAATCAATGAAATTGAACTCACTTAGCTTGTTTTGACAATCATTGATTGTCATTAATTGATATAAGTAAGCACCAACTCATCAATTTGAGTACATAATATGCTGGCCATACTTTCAAATTCATCACGCTTATTATGGCAAAACAGCAGTTACATGTGTAAAGTAAAGTTCATTCCGACTTCACGAGGCGGAAAGATATCTATGTATGGATGGTACGCTTTAGAGAAATGCTACATCTTGGATGTCCTGGGTATGTTGTACAGTCTCAGCTGTCTCCACTGTAGATGATATAGTCACCAAACATCCTGACATACGTAACCACGAACGTGTCAACAATGATATAAAGGTATAATTTATAAATATCCGCTGTGACAATAAATACAACATATAACATAAATATATTTTACAATACCACTGACGATTTGTCTGCAGGTAGAATAAGTGTACTTGCGTTCGCAGATGCAGTTTCATACTTAATGAAACTGCAGTGTAGACTGGATGTGTACTATGTACATGTATTATGAAATTGTTTTATCATTATGATGATTAAAATAATTTGTGCTAAGATGTCATTCTAATTAATTTTATTTTTGTTGCCATATCATGAATATGTATAATATTCTCTAAAAGTCTTGTATTTTCTACGGATGTCACTTCGTTGTACAATGTATTTTGTTTTCAACTTGGGAATTTAGTGTTACCTGCATGCCTATCATGACAGATTATGTTCATTGTTCTCCAGGTGCAGTCAACCTGACATTCCCTGTGTGACACCTTTATTGTTGTTACCTACTTCACGGTACTAAACCTCTTCAGTATACGTTAGTAACTCTACAAACATAAACACTATCTTTTGATGGGCCCTTTTGACAAAGACGTCGTGCAAGATAAAAGTAATAAATCAATTAGCGTGTTATCGGTTAATCCTTTCATCTGCGTTTGGTTTTTTAACTCAGTTTATAATTCCTTTTGCTGCACCTCCATGCATATATGACATAACATGTAGTACATAAGACCTTAATTTATAATGTTGAATATTTAGTGTAGACTGGGAATCTTTGTCGGGTAATCTGAGTGATGTTACCACTAATTATACCTGTTATAGGTTCACTAAATGAGTTCAAGTGAATGATGACAAATAAACGGGTGTAGGTTTATATCACCAAACACGGTTACAGCAAGGGAGTAGTAATCGTTGTATTGCATGCAATATTAATTGCCTACAAAATCTTAGGGAACTACGCTGTGTGGTTTTAAAATAATAGGTCATCAAACATCACATTGTTCTTGATATGATTAAATATCAGGTAAAAAACACAGAAATAGGATCAAATTGGATCGGTCATATACGATCAACGCATCGGAAAATCTGAAAAAAGCTTACACTGCTGGAGTACTTTATTACGGGAAATACATCCACCGTTCTTATTGTTTCATTGTTTAGGTTGAGGAAATTCTGCCAAGGTGGACAGCTGCCCAGTCCCTGGGTCCGTCACGGTCGAGGTAGCAGGTGCTGCCCACCTGGCAGTCAGACCACGTACTAAAATTGTTGTCTCGAAACCGGAAGCGCTTGATTTAGAATGAATGAGGCCCCGCGAGATGTGACGGACATTGTAAAACAAACAATTTACATAAACACATATTGCAGTTATCAGTGTTTTTCTAAACTTGTGAAGGGTAAGCAGACTATTGGCATGTTTACAATAGAAATGAAAAAAAACCAAACTAATTGAGTACCGATAAGTCTTTGTTTGAAATGCCGCCATCTTTGTTCAAACGTACACGCGCGAGATTGGAAAAAACTTCGTTGTTGTTTTGAAGTAAGTGTATGAAAGTAAGGTAGTAGAAATGTATACTTGCTATAGTTTTCTTGACGCATGGCAATATACTTGACAATCGAAGCTTTGGCAACAAGGATTCGGGAACTTGAGCGATCTCAACGGAAACCCAGGACAGAGAAATTGGCAGTACCCCGTCCTTGTCAGGTAGGTTTCAGATGAAATTCATTATTTTCTTCTAATCATAGCAGTCGGTTTGCATCGAATTAAACATTTTCGGTACGAACCTTTATCTTACAGTAACGGTGCGCTCGCATTTCGATTTCTCCCACAGTTATTAATGTGGAAATTGCATTTTGGTGTGAAATCTGTTAAAAACAACATTATTGTTGATACCAGCTGAACATTCCGTGAAAATATTACCAATCGACATGTGTTCATAATCCAAATGTGTGTCTCTTTTTGTTTTAGGCTATTGTGAGAAGAATCATGGAAAAGTTCGTGGAGTCCCTTGAAAATCCATTGAAAGTTACTTATTGAAGGTAAAATAACTTACCCCAAGTTTTATTATTGCTCGAAATCATAATCAAAATATATGTTGGGTTTTATAAGATTAGAGACGTCATTAATGCAAGCTAAAATTAAAATTGCCATCAACTCGTTTCTTTTCACAATTGGGTAAATCTAGCATCTAATTATTTCATTGTCAGTTATCTAGTAGTTAAGTACTAGTAGTAGAATTGACATAGCATACCATTATGTAGTGCATAATTGCTGCATAATCATGTCGATCATGTTTATAGAAAACTTCTCACACCCTTGCAGTAATGCATATACATGTAGTTGATATACCACAATTACTTCTTACTTGGTTTGATACATGGTGAATATGATAATAATCAAACTAATGAATGTTTGTCGGATTGTAATAATCTATTATTGGATGAATGAAAATTAACTCATTTGCTTTTCTTAATAGAAACCTTTTGGATAATCTGGAGGAGCAAGATGGACGATCGACGTCGGCAGATTCGAGGAAAGGAAGAAAAACACAGGAAAGATGCTAAAAGAAACAAAAAATCCGATCTGTAAGTTCCTGAAACTGGATTATATAATATCATTTGTACCGGTTTATACACTTCCTGACACCAGTTTAAGACACCCTGAGTCACTTAACTGACATGATGTGCTTCATATTATCACATCGCTATATACCTGTAATAGAATAACTTTCCTTATCACATGTCATTACCCATCACCGTAATGTGCCATTATCTAATTAGAACAAGTGCCGCTCTCAAGAATAAATGTTGGACATAACTTTCTCAGTGCAAGAACTTCATTTTTCCCCAGAAACTCCAACAGCGACTGAAGAATCTAGCTGGACAGACAAAAGAACACAGAATGTGGCTGCACTCCTAACCCCAGAATTGACATCGCCAGTGGTGTCTGACGCTCCAGAGGCAAAAATAAAGAACTCGCGACACCATCCAACAAGATGCTTTCCAACCACCTAAAGGTCTTAGGGATAGGATGGAATGTCTAAATGTACAATCAATTATCTCCTGTTTAGGTTTGTTGTTGTTTCTGAGACTAAGATTAAAAAGACATTAATGTCCCTCATGTTAAAAAATGCCAACCCCTCCATAATATTTATTTGAACAAACTACTACTCAGACAAAATTTCAAATCCATAGGGCCTGTGATGACACCATTCTCTCTCTGTGATTTGTGACAATGTTTAATTGTAACATTGAAACATAGACATGATATGTTTATGATGAATAAAGAGAAATCGACTGACTGACTGATTTTGTATTTATTTATTTCTATGTCCATGTGGTGTTGAGGTAACTGTAGTTGAAATGAGTTTATTTTATATTTGAATGTATTATGAATAAAATATATGACATAATACATTCAAATATATAATACACTCATTTCAACTACATTAATATAGTTGAATAATCATAATTTAATATTGACATATGTTAATCACTGAATACTAATAATTGAAACCAAATGGAGCCATACAGATTCTGATTTACTGAAACTTATGGAACATGGTTAATGTGATTAATAGAAACGAAAATCACAGGGAATCATAATTGAACTAAGTAAGTAAATGAAACCATTTGAAGTAGAGGATAAAGAAACCCAATGGAACCTCATAGGAATCTGGGTAACGGAAACGCACTGGAACCCTACAGGAAACTGGGTAGCGGAAACGCACTGGAGCCTTACTGGAATCTGGGTAGCGGAAATGCACTGGAGCCTTACTGGAAACTGGGTAACGGAACTGGAGCCATACTGGAAACTGGGTAACGGAAACGCACTGGAGACATACTGGAAACTGGGTAACGGAAACGCACTGGAGCCATATTGGAAACTAGGTAATTTGTAAGTTTCCGTTTTCCGGAAACTTGAAGGAAATGTAGAGAAACAGTCCGGAAACCTAATGGAAACTTAAGTTTCCATTTTGTTTCCGATTAGGTTTCCGGTGTCCGGAAACCAAGTTATTTTGCTGTGATGGGACGAACTTGATCGACGTGTCCGTAAACGTCGTCCTCGTCCTCGGGCACTTGCAGAACTTGCCAATGCTTTGCAGGAGGAATGCAGGAGAATTCCCCAAGTAAAAATCTGATGACTAGTTCAATGCCTTCCAAGGCGGTGTCGAGCAGTGACGGCTGCAAGGGGTGGTGTCACCAGGTACTGACCTGAACGCCCCTTGTGTCCACACATGTGCACTGTGTGAACTGAATTATTGCTGACAGTGATAACAATACATATCCGAATATATCAAACTTCCTTCATCGTTGTTCAAGCTAAATCGACTTATGTACACTTAAATACGTTTAGTACATTTCCTTATTTTTGGTCTGTGCGTTTCTTTCTTGGAAGAGTATATTACAGTCATCATCATTACAAACATCACATTTTTCTGGTCTATCCATCATGAGAACTAATACAGTCATTCACGTAAGAAACCAAATCAGCATCGATGATAGCATCTTGAATATTTAAAACAGATATAAAATATTCAACTCATGAAGCATAAGCAATATTTGGCGGCATATTTCTCCAATTGCTATTTGAGGTTTTACATATGCCCAAACAGATTTTGCATTACTGCTGCTAGATTGTAACGATATATCATTATTGGTCCCATGGTCCCATGGTCCCAGTAACAACACAGCTGTCTGAAACTTTGTACGAATCCTGCATTTTTCGAAACGTGAAAAACGTAATTATGAGATATTGGTCTGAATTAACGTGCATGATTGTGAAATAAATACCGATGTTGAACAGAGCAAACATACAGTAACCAAACATAACCACCCAGTATATGCCCAGACTTCAGCAAGCACAACGTGGCAGGGCGATCAGTATGGCCAATATGGGGGCTTCACAACGTCAGCTTACAAGAACCTTCAACTGCAGCCAGGCCACCATAAGCACATTGTTAAATGCTATCACCAAACCATCCCCGAAACAAATTCAAACACCCTTATATGTATAGTGTCCTCAAACAGACCTGATACATGTCGTGACCAAAATGAACTGATAGAGATTATACGGCAGTAGCTGTTGTGTTATATAATTATTGTATACACTGTTTGTTCAATGCTTGTTCATCCAGCAATAATCCAGCTGCGCTTTGTTAGTAGAGTCTGGACCAGATAATCCAGTGACTGACATCACTCACTCCACTGGTGTATCTACGCCTTCAGTGGTGTTCTGGCTGGTGTCATCACTATCCACAGAGATATAGAGGATATTATATGAATGCCGATGTCATACTATGTTAACAACACGAGTGCCTAAATGTTGGTATTTCCCGAGCGAGGCGAGGTATATACCGATATTTAGGCACGAGTGTCATAAACATAGTATGATATGGGCACGAATATAATATTCCGTTTGTTACCAAAGCCTTCTAATTGAGTAAAATTAACCCAACTCTACTTTGAAACATAGGCTGGCTACCCACTGTCGCCGCATGTAGAACACAACGTCACACAAGAAACGTGACGTCATAGTATTGCTCATAACGTCACGTCACCATGACAAAGTGATATTTTGCCCTAGGGGATCGTATATGAAAATATGAATCCCGATATTTTCGCCCGCGAAGGTAATAAAATAATGTACCACTGCTGGACTCATCAGTGTCAAGACACATGTATACAGGGTCGCATTCCTGTGGTCAGTATCTGGGTTCTGTTAAGTCGCTATAAAAGCAGCCACTATAGTTACCACTATAAAGTACATCTATAGTTACCTGGCAACCAATACAGAGCACTTGCTTTAGAGTACATACATGACACTAGACATGACATCACAAAGTGCGTCGTCATCCTGAAATTACAATGTCTGTACAAGGCAATGGCTAGATAGTAATTGCTCTAATATAAACCAGGTCGTCTCATCGTCGACTCATCATCTAAAACACATAATATTTGACAATCGATTCAATGTAGAATTCATGTATAACACACATTAATTGCTTTACATTTCTAGGTGGAACTCTCACATTGACCAGCTCTGGACAGTATGCCGTCTTAGGGAGTGAGTTCAGTTTTACCTGCACGGTTGTCGATGGCTATGTCTCGGGGTTAATTCACTTCATGAGAGGAGATGACAAGTCATTTCAAACTGTCTGCAGAGTAGACGTGAAGACCGGGAATAAAGCATCGGGGGCCAAGGAGTTCCTATGTTCAGCTGTAGACGGACAAGCACATACTTACTCTCTGACCATCAGGAATGTTTCTCGGAATGATTTCACTGTTTGGCAGTGTCTGGGAGGAGGTATGATCAGCAACAATGTTACTTTGGATGTGAAATGTAAGTATAACACAACAGCTACTGCCGTATAATCTCTATTAGCTCACATCCAGTAGGTGCTCCTGCACCTGTAGGCTGGTCAAATAAGGACACCGTGTGTCGACATAGTACGCGATTGTCTTAACCGTTGCTCATGATATGAATCATGCGGTTGTCTGTTCCAGACTCGGTTACCTACATACCGCAAACACCTTTGTGGGAAACTGGCTAACAACGGCGCTGAGTAGCAAACATTTGTTGCATGTCTCTACCCGTTTCTGTACCATCCACGTACACGAACCCCAGTCTATCACACAGTTAGTTATCCACTAAGTTATACTCCCAGGGAACCTACAGTCATAGCGTCCTCTATTGTATGCCTCTATCCGTCTCTGTACCATCCAGGTGCTGGTTAGAGCGTCTGCCTGGAGAGGAAGGTCGCGGGTTCGATCCCCGACCGCGTCATACCAATAGACGTTAAAATATGGTACTTGTTGGTCCCTGCCTGGCGCTCGGCATTAATGGGTACAACAAGGACTGGTCGCCTCGGAGTCAGTATAATGTGCCTGAGTGGGTTAAACATGCTTCACTGCGGCATGGTATCTCATTGGGCTAGCACTATGAAACCAGCTTCAGCCTGGGCTAGTACAAGCAGCCGCACATACACATACACACGCATGCACGTCGTCATATGAGCGAAATATTCTCAAGCACGACGTAAAACCCAATTTCACCTCACCTCACCATCCAGGTGCAGGTTGAAGCAGGTGGACCAGGTGCCTCATCCTTGAAACTGTACATGAACTCAAGCCAATACACAGTTGTATATCCACCAATGTATGCTATTCCTGCTACCATTTATACGTGACATCAAACGTCCGATCAAGTTCTGCACTATGTATGAGTCTGCAAGGTCAATGGGCCCTGATCTAACGAAAATTGCACCGCAGTTCTACATACTATATAATGCATACTATTTCCTGATTTATGTAAGTTGAAATATTATTGTAGATCCCCCCACAGTTGTTATACAAGCCTTGACGCCATGCCCTGGATATACTTTCCCAGTGCATGCAGATATAATACATACTATTTCCTGATCTATATAGAAGTAAATATTATTGTAGATCCCCCTACAGTTGCTATAGACGCCGTGAGTCCATGTTCCGGGTTTACTTTCCTGGTCAACGAAGCCAATGTGACTCTCAACTGTTCTGTCAAGGGAGCTAACCCTGCACCAACCACCTTCACTTGGTACCACGGAGATGTCACCCTGCAGAACGGGTCCAATCCGATCTACACCCTCGGTCGTGTGACTAGATCCAGTAGGGGTCGGTACAGATGTACGGCAGATAATGGCATATCTCCACCAGGACTGGCTAATGTGACAGTCGACGTCCACTGTAAGTACTGGGGGTGTAGACTCATTAGCTACCGCTGTGTACCAATCAAACAGGGTTACATACAATTAGCAGAGGAAAACCTGTGGACTCCTTGATATACAATTTCCTTCATGGATTTGTTCCAGGGTCAGTGGCTCCTTCCCTGATCTCTTAATACCAAAAGTCGAAGATTACAACATTCTACTTAGGGCTGGGACGGGTCCAAATTTTCAAGCCGGGTACCCCACCCCTATTACCCTACCCTACCTGGATACCCGTTATGTTAATTCCTGACATCACATTTGTAAGAAATGGCAATATGTTCTTCAGCTCGGAGGCGAACAGTTCGAGTTTGTGCAATATCTTAACCATGTATTTATTTCAAAACAAGTGGCTGTAATTATGTCTAAATCTTCAGAGACAATACAACCTTATCTTCATGGTCATCACGACAGTTTGAGCACTTTTCACACTCTTTTAAACGCGATATCTCATGAACTGTTGTACCAAACGTCTTCCAATTTGGTCAAATCCTACATTGGGGGATTACGCAGACACCAGATGATTTGGGTGGCCTTGACCTTATCTTCAAGGTCACCACGACACTTTGACAACTTTTCAAACTTATGTAAACGCGATATCTCATAAACCATTGCACCCAATGTCTTCAATTATGTCGACAGCCTACATCATTTTCCAATAAATTGATTGAACATTCATCGTAATGCTGGTCGTGTATTTGCCGCAATTTAGTATTAAAACTTTCACAAATAAGAGGTCATTCAAAAGTGCATAACGGGTCACATAAGACACGTCAGCAATAGCGAGTGTGACCATCCTGGACATCCATACACACCAACACACGTCAGCAATAGCGAGTGTGTCCATCCTGGACACCCATACACACCAACACACGTCAGCAATAGCGAGTGTGTCCATCCTGGACATCCATACACACCAACACACGTCAGCAATAGCGAGTGTGTCCATCCTGGACATCCATACACACCAACACACGTCAGCAATAGCGAGTGTGTCCATCCTGGACACCCATACACACCAACAACACACGTCAGCAATAGCGAGTGTGTCCATCCTGGACATCCATACACACCAACACACGTCAGCAATAGCGAGTGTGTCCATCCTGGACATCCATACACACCAACATATTTCTCCCCATTGACGTCGTCAGTCGGCGAATAACGTCAGCAGGAATCCTGTTCCAAGTGAATCTGTTCAAGTTTCTATCTGTTCGCTGGAGGTGGTACACGCTGCCTCAGCTGAGGATCAAGATTATCCCTGAGATGTACAATGGGGTTCGTGTCTGGAGAACGCGCTGACCAAGACAATACGTTGACGTTAACGTTGTGCAGGTATTCTCGAACATTCTGGCGGTGGGAGGCCTTGTGTTGTCGTGCTGCAAATGACTCTGTTTTTAAAGGGCGACACGCCCTGTGGCCCCATACCATGAACGCAATTTGGCTCCAGCCGGACTCCTCTACGCCGATAATTCGAACTCTGCCATCGTTTCTGAACCGACTGGACTGACTTTCATCTGTTAGGGAGCACTTTCTCCCAGTCACCTCGCTGCCACCACCGACGTACAGTTCGTGATCATTTCAGTCTGTGCTGACGGTGTAAAGGGTCAAGGCCACTCCACGGAAGGGGCTCGTATACCGGTCATACCAAGTGGTCGCAGGACTGTTCGTCTGCTGATGACATGTCTAAGTGCTGTCGCCGGCGTTGACGTCGCCGGAGGTGGATCTGCCAGATGTAACGGTCTTCGGCCAGTGTAGTGACTCTTGGTATTCCCGGTCATGGGATTTCTTGGGTCGGGCCTGTTTGCTGGTTGCGGTTTATCAATTTGCTGATGGTGGCCTGGCATCGGTTATTATGCCCCGAGGCGTGGCATGTCAAACTTGTTCCAGAACAGGCGACTGTCGGCACTTCTTAACACTACACGGAGTGGAAATGATAGTGAGTGAGTGAGTTAAAATTATAAAGTCACAGCGGCAATAACTCAGTCATATCGTGCCTATGAAACCTATTTATTGATAAAAACAAATCTTTAACGGCATGAAAACCTGTCAACAAAGGACAGTAAAAACGAGAATAAGCTTTGTAATATTTATCCCTTGTGGTGGAAAAATCAATGCAGTCAGGCGTGACAGTAACTACTTCATCACAAGGGATACAAAATGGAGGAATCTCACCTCTCAGCAAATATTAATGTGTATATCTTGAATGGCCAACAGACAACCCAAATAGGTATAACCAACAGTGGAAATGATGAGCGTCAGGTTGTCTGGCCATTTAAAGTGAACACCGCTGGCCAATCTTCTCCAATATGTCATACCTCTTGCAACTGCTACACTGCCTTTCTTCGACCATGTTAACACACCTTTTCTGGTTCAAATCCAAATATACATTCTCAAGATTACCAATGAAACAAAATCCATGTCACATTAACGTTTGTCTCTGTGTATACTTTAAAGGCAGTTGTATAATAGTTTAACAAATACTCTGCACATCCCTTCCACATTTTAGATCCACCAAGCTTGCACATTGCTGATACCAAGAGAGTGGTCAATGAATCAGGAGATTTGACTGTCCAATGTACAGCAGAAGCAAACCCGGAAGTGACGTCAGTAGTGTGGACAAAGGAAGGTGCTGGAAGGATCTCTGACAGTGGGACTCTTCATCTAAGGAACATACAGAAGAGTGCTGCAGGGGTATATGTCTGTAGAGCCACCAACGTCGTCACATCCTGCCCGGGAAGACGACAGACAAAACAACTCATCTGTAACTGTTACACTGGAGGTGCAATGTAAGTTACAACGTGTATGTGAAGTTGTATAGTTGCCCCCCGCCGGAAGTATATTTAACCAAAGGTGACAGTATGTTCAATGCCAACATTTACCTGTAACAAAAGATCTGTATTCGATACCTGCCTCCCTTCACGCCATTGAATACACAATACCCCCTTACACAACAATGATAACAGATATAAGGTAGTAAATACACAATGACCCCTTACACAACAATGATAACAGTTATAAGGTAGTAAATACACAATGCCCAGTTACACAACAATGATACATACATACATACATACATACACACATACATACATACATAATACATACATACATACATACATACATACATACATACATACATATATACATACATAAGGTATTACATACATACATGCCCCATACATACATGATAACAGACATACATACATACATACATACATACATACATACATACATACATACATACATACATACATACATACATACATACATACATACACATACATACATACATACATACATACATACATACATACATACATACATACATACATACATACATACATACATACATACATACATACATACATACATACATACATACATACATACATACATACATACATACATACATACATACATACATACATACATACATACATACATACATACATACATACATACATACATACATACATACATACATACATTTGTATAGCGCCGATATCCAGCTCAGCTCAGCTGCTCAAAGGCGCTTTGTTTTTCCCTCGTTCACTGGATGTCAATCTCAACGGCACATCGTATTGTCAATCTCAACTCCCTGGGGAGCATACAACTCTTGCAGCCACTAGGCGCACCGAGTTAATGGGGCATTCCATCCTTACGAGGTACCCATTGACAGCTGGGTGGACTGGGACACATAGTCACAGTACTTTGTCCAAGTTTACTGCACGTTGCTGTACCCGCAACTAGGTGTTTGCACGTATTCATGTGGCCACCATCTGGTCATATACCAACGGATTCGTGGGTTCTTTTAAGTGCACAGGGTTGTGTACTGTACACTAGGGGTTGTGACAACACTGAAAGAGTCTGCACACAAAGTTGACTCCAAGGTTTTTACACCCGGTCACAGGTGGGCTCGATCCCGTCACCTCAAGCTCGCTGGATCACTAGCCTGGCGCTTTAGCCAGTTCGCCCACTTACACAACAGTGATAACAGTTATAAGGTAGTAAATACACAATGCCCCTTTACACAACAATGATAACAGATATAAGGTAGTAAATACGCAATGCCCCCTTTCAGACCTGTAAGTTCGACACGACATTGCTTAGCGCTGTCTATTGTTATATACACCATATGAAGGGGAACAGGGCGTGAGAAAAGCGGATCCATATGTGAAAAAGTAAGGTTATAGCTTCTGATTTATGTAAAACATAATTCTGCTAGGTTTTCCACAATCGTTTTCTTCAAACAAACTAGTATTTGAGTACTGTACATCAATGATAATCAATGACGACGTTACCCATAATTATACGGTGGTGTTTTAGATGCGCCTCGAGTAGAACGTTTTGGTTTCACATCTGGGGCCGGAAACGCGACGGTCAGTGAACACGACAACGTGACACTGCAGTGTAACGTCACAAGTAACCCGGCTTCATCCATTGAGATCAACAACACGGCGTCCAGTATAGGAAGTAGCAGGACCAGCAACCGTGACCGTCAGACTCTCACCACGATGCTGCTAAGTGTGTCCTGCCTGGAAGGAGGAAATTACACCTGCGCTGCTAGGAACTTGATCGGAGAAGCTTCACAGACTATCCCATTACATGTCAGGTGTAAGTAACATCCAAGAAGGGTTTCTGTCTTCACTGTTCATTTTGTATTGTACATCAAAATATATGGGTCAAATGTCTTGAGACTATTTGAAAAAAATGGTTTCCTTTCACCCCATATCTCAATCATTGACTATGTTCAACCATCCTACAGAAGCCGGTATGTGTCAACGTATTTTACTGGTATATTGTTTCTGTTTCTGAGGCGGCAGAGTAGCCCAGTGGTTGAGTGGTTGACCCGGGTTCTATTCCCCACATACCTTGTGTGGACATGTCTCTGGTGTCCATGATAAAAACGGCGTTAAACCATACTTAATCACTCACTTCTGTTACAATAATTTGTTTGTATCTATGTAACTATGGGAATGAATAAAAAATAATCTTTAAAAAATGTTTAGAGACTACTTTGCCGATGGTATTTTTTCGTGAATTTAGAAAGATGTTTTCAACGATAACGTTTGGTTTGTTTTCATAAATGTGGAAAGCAAATACAGATCCTGCTGGATTAGGTTCATTGTTCCATGTATATATTTTATGTCAGTCTGTATTGTTTATTCAGGTGTTCCAAGACGATATTCATTTTCATCTGAAACACTGGTGTTCACGTCGGGTCTGCACGAAAATGTCACTCTTAGTTTGACAGTCATAGCCTTCCCGCAGCCAACCTTCACATGGCGGAGAAGGTCAAATACAAGACCAATCAGTACTACTGCGGTCACCACTGAGGGTGTCCTTGTAACAGGAAGTGTGACCATATTTGATGTCAAAGAAGAGGACTATATTAATTACACTGTCAGCGTGACCAATACAGAAGGCTACCTGGATCTGGAGATACCTCTGGTTTCTAAATGTTAGTGATTTTTCTTAAAACATCACTTTTTCCTATGTCAGAGTGAAACGTGCCTATAACTGAGTATTTGATTGGAACATGTTCGTGAAACGTGTGTAGTACAAAATGGAGAAAAGTCTCAATGTAGCTGATATTTGGTTGAAAATGGAACATTGCTTGACAGCAAAGCATCATGCGGGAGGCGGTTTCGTAGCCTAGAGGTGAAAGCGTTCGCTTGTCACGCCGAAGACCTGGTTCGATTTCCATTTCTGGTGTCTCTCCTTTGTGATTTTTGCACGAATATTGCTAGAAGCGGTGTAAAGACAAACTCACTATCTCACATCATCATGCAGCTTGAGATTAATCAAATGTGACGATAGTTAGATAGCTAATAGGCCACAAGGGATTAACTTCATTTTTAACAGTCTACCACACCGCGTCGATATTTCGTTAGAAAATGCATTTTCATCCAAAAGTGGATGTAAGCATACACTTGTCATCATATAGAGAAGGGGATATATCAGTATTTAATCAAGTGTGATGACTCTGTTCAGACATACAGTAAAGCATTATCCATCATATCCCCCGTGTTTCACAGCCCGGCCGCACCTACCAAGCAATCTGAAGGCAGTAAACATCAGTCCCCGTTCAGTCACCCTGACATGGGAGAAAGGTTTCAACGGTGGCGCCAAACAAATGTTCAACATACAATACAGACAACCTGGCGGACAGTGGACCACCCATCCAACAAGGCCAACCGAGGACGACACCCTCCAGCTGGACATTGATGACCTCGAACCCGGAACATTCTACGAAATTCGGATTAATGCTAAGAATGAATACGGCACCAGCATCTACACCTCCGCCATTGTAACCACGGATACAGGTACATTCCTTCATATAGACATTATGTTTAGCATACAGATGTTTTGGTTTGGGAATTTTTGTTTTGGGGTGGGCTAAAGAGTATTAAGCGCCAGCAGTTAATATACTATTCTCTATGATTTCTGACAGACACATGCATGTACGGGCGTGTGCGCGTGTATGTGTGTGTAACGCGTTGAATATATTTGTTTTGCAACAGAGAGACCGTTGCAAACACAACGATTCATACCTGCTTTGTAAAACCATCTAATTTTGAATTACCAAGACCAATATCTGAATACCCCATGCTCAACACAACCCGTGAGGGTGTGGTCGTGTTCACAGTGGAGGAACCTGTGACAACCCACAGGTTACAAATAACGACCACACAAAGTATCGCCCTGGCTGTGGCCTGCCAAGACTCAACACCCCGTACCACAACTCACTAGTGTTAGAGGATTGTTATTCTTGCTGTTTCCTCCTTAGTTTCGTGTGACCTTCTGGTGGCGACACCATCTGTAAGTCAACTTCAATGATGCTGTTCCTGGGTGCCTGTCTCTGCACATATATATTTACGATGTTATGTGTTTAGTCTTCACTACAAAGATATCTCAAACATTTTATTGACCATGAACGTTTTACCTCAGTGTGTATCGTGTTCGTATTTGGCCCTCATCTACCAATAACTCGTTTCTCTGTTTGAAGAATTATATTTTTTTCTCTTTTCTCACATATCTTCATTGATCACTCATGTTTTCATTTTGTGTGAAACAACCATAGAATCGGAGTTCAAATATTTTTATGTTGTACATGTGTTTAATTTTTATCAGCGTCACAGAAACTCGTTTGTTTTGTTATTTAACGTCGAACCCAGCAATATTCCAGCTATATAACGGCGATCTGTAAATATTCGCGTCTGGGCCAGACAATCCGGTTATTGGCATCGTGCGCATCAATTTATACTGACATGCATCAACCAAGTCAGCGAGCCCATCTGATCCCGTTAGCGGACTTAGCCTGGCAACTCGGGACAAATTCCTACCCTGATCTTTACGGCAGGGATATCAGCATGCGAACAAGAGCAGTGAGAGGTAGGGTTTCAATGGCTGTTGATTGTCCAATAACGACCCATGGCAGGGTGGATAATGCTTATTGTATTCACAGCGAACCCTTCTTGCGTGCCTGTCTATGTTGTGATCATCGCGTGTGTAACGTCAGTGCTCCTCACAGCGGCATTGTACAAGGCAGTGGTGGTTGGATGTAAGTATTTCACAAACTTGTTTCACATAGCTTGTTTTCTCGTTAGTTTAATTAGATTCTTCGACTTAGAAGATAAAGCTACTCTGTTTTCACTTTTGCGGTCCTTTATCGTAACGGTTGATTCTAGCACGACATTGTGTGATACTCGATTCTGATAGGCTGAGAGCTCATCAAAACCGTACTTAAATCGCAGTTTAAGACCGCTAATGAAAGTGACTGATTCACCGCGTATGAATACAATGAACGCGTTGACTCTTTTGTTTGTAAACAAACATGTCGGACATCGGCAATTTCTACATCGGCAGTTTCTACATCGGCAGCATCTTTGATGTTTTTGAAGTAAAAAGCGAATGGTTTGAACAATAATTTCTTGTCCCTAATCCCAGTGAAGAAACAACGAAGCTAGAAAATTCGTCATCAGCGCAAATGCAACAGTATTCAAACCGGGTCTAGATCTAGCTGGCATGACGTCGACAACACAAGGCGGCGCACAGGCCCTAACCTGACTGCTTCCGTCCCGGCCGTAATGCCCAGTCCTCTCACTCCCACTGTCCATATATCGCACATAAAACGCGGCATGTCAGGTCTTTTCCAAATTGGGAATAGTAGGGTGGTCATCAACAATTATTAGTTTCTGGGATTTGAGTCAAGAAATTCTTCTTCGAAACCTTTCGCGTTTTACTTCAAAAACATCAAAGATGCTGTCGAGGTAAAATCGCCGTTGTTGGACATGTTTGTTTACAAACAATAGGGTCAACGAGTTCAATGTCTTCATACGCGGTGAATCGGTCACTTTACAGTCCGTTTGGCTCAAAAAGCAGACCGATGAATTGCAATCTAACTCGAAAACTAATAAACATAACATACTTAATGAAACGCTGATCATAATCAAAACATCATACCAACTCTGTGAGGTTTTTCCAGAATTGTTTGTCCTAAAAATAAAAAGTTGTTTAACAAACTATCATTAAAATATTGACACAGTTCACTGTCTGTTACGAGGGAGGAGTGCTGAGACAGGGACAGCCAGGTGTTCGAAGCACGTTCACAGACAAAGTTATTTATTCATTAACCTGTGCTGTGACGTCTCCATCCGTTCTGGAACACAATATTCAACATTCAAAAGTGACTTAATTACACTAAGTACATACATGTCCGTTTCAGGGCCAAACGAAAGTCTTCCACCCAGCCCGCGACCACCACAGAAGCCGAGGGCAACTACGAGACTACCACAAGAGGTAGGGAAGTGACAAGTCTATTTAAACACTATCAATTGAAATTAATATAAGTTATATCCTCTCCCAATGTTGTATGTAACAGTGATTGAGTTTAGTTTTACGCCGCACTCAGAGTGAGTGAGTGAGTTAATATTTAACGTCACATCGGCAGTATTTCAGCCATATAGTGACGAGCCGCACTCAGAAATATTTGTATGTAACAAATCACAACCACAGGTTACAATATGCTCAATAATTGAAATCACATTTTTTACAACAATTTAGATAATCATTGTTTTCAGACAGAATGTCAATGTTTGAAGGATTCCGGTGAGAATATACTCTAAGATTAAGTCTGAGATTAAGAGGACCGTGTGTCCCCGGCGGTATGCGACGTTTAAAGGGTCAATCGCACTTGTTATTCATAGAGTGTGTCATACAGTTATGTACGGAATCCTTTTAGGGCCATGCGTTTTCACATATTTATTCTTGCAATTTCAATATACTAAGTTGAAATTTCAAGATAAAATAAAGCTGAAATTTCTAGAAAATGACCTTCAAATTTTAAGATAAGAAGTTGAAAATTCAAGATCTTTATCTTGATATTTGTAAATAGTATGTTGAAATTTTGAGTTACTATCTTCCGTAGTTGTGGTTAACTGACGTTTAAAGCAACAACTGTCCTGCATATTCTCATAGTTACCCCTCGGTTAATTAACAATTGCTAAGTAGAAACTGTGGATTTTCTGGAAAATATTGTTTCATGTGCCTCACAGAAGTTTCGCTCTTCCTTTCACCATCCCACGAATGCGTTTTCTTGTTTTCAGACATGAACGTGGGGAGAACGCATACCGCTCTCTGCCCCCTGTGGAAGCTGTGTACGTCAACACTAACACCAACAACCAGCCACGACCTACGTCATCAACATCGGCAGCATCACGAAAGTCACAGTCCCCAAACCCGTATTACTCAATCGTTAGCGATTCCGCTGTTTAATACACACACGCACGCACGCACGCACGCACGCACGCACGCACCTGTATTACACATTGTGTAACGACATCATCAGTATATCCTCGGCAAACGGGGTGAACTGTACGATACTAACACCGGGGATCAGCACTGACAGAGATTCTGGTAGGTCCTTCATTCTGCCCAGACGAATATCTGAACTGTATGCATGCATCGCAGACTGTCCGAGTTATTCACACATTTTTGTCCGTTTTCTCTGCAATCGCATCATCGCAATATCGCAATATTGCTCTTAATGTATGTCTCTTTATTGATGCAACATGTGCTTGGTGTTGTGTTGTGGCTGTGCTATGGCCTATAGCAACTTGCCCACTCACATCAAGAATGCTGAATCTTTGGACACATTTAAATCGTCTCTAAATACCCACTTTTTTCGTCTTGCCTATTACTAGACTTTCTATGTTCAATTGTCTCTCTGTAAATAGTTTTACCTATTTTCTTTTCTCCTATAGTATTGTCGCGCCATGAGCGGGTATTAGTACCTGGATGTAGCGCTATATAAATACCCACATTATTATTATTATTATTATTATTATTATTATAGTGTTGCACTGTATAACAATGTTGACCATGGAGTGAGTGAGTTCGTGAGCGTAGTTTTACGCAGCTTTTAGCAATATTCCAGCAATATCACGGCGGGGACACCAGAAATGGCTACACACATTGCATCCATGTGGTGAATTGAACCCAGGTCATTGGCGTGACGAACGCACGCTTTAACCACTAGGCGACCACGCCCCGAGTGCAGTGATATGCTAGGTGCTATATTTAGACTGGGAGTGAAGACTGGTTTGGAAGTTTCTAGAGCAACCGGACAATTCCAGCCAGTTAGAGAAAACTAGTGAGTGAATGAGCCAGTTTAGTTTTACGCCGTACAGCAATATTCCAGCTATATGGCGGCGGTCTGTAAATAATCGAGTCCGGACCAGACAATCCAGTGATCAACATCATGAGCATCGATCTATGCAGTTGGGATACGATGACATGTGTCAACCAAGTCAGCAAGCCTGACCACCCGATCCCGTTAGTCGCCTCTTAGGACAAGCAAGGGTTGTCAAAGATCAATTCTGACCAGATCTTCACGGTTGAGAGAAATCAAACTGAAACTTCAGGAAACCTCGCATGCACGCGTTGATGCATCACTGTTCTCTGTATTCAAAATCACTGCTTTTATGTTGTATTGTTGCTGTATTGTACTGTTATTTTTTACTGACATTGTACTTGTTTGTATTTACTTGTAACCCCAGTTTATTGTTGATCCTATCACATTTCACTGTTTGTTAGCTTCACACCAATTTCATTAAGCACAGATTTCGATATTAAAATCGTCACATATTAACTGGATAAAATAAACAAGCTTTTAGAATCTCTGCCTTCTTTATCCTCATCATTGATCCGGCATTCCTGAATGCCAGGCTCTTCTCTGAGATTGAATCACAAACAAGCAATATTTTACTGACTGACTGACAGAGTTTGGTTTTACGCCGCTTTTAGCAATATTCCAACATCACGGCGGGCGACAGCAGAAATGGCTTCACACATTGTACCCATGTGGGATTCGAACCCGGGTCTTCGGCGTGACGAGCCAACGCTTTAACCATTAGGCTAGCCCACCGCCCTAGCAATATTTTACTTGAAGCATGAGTGAGAGAGTGAGTGAGTGTAGAAATAGTTCAGTAATATCACGGCAGAGGAAATGGGCTTGACACATTATGCTCATGTGAAGAATCGAGTCTTTGGCGTGACGAGCTAACGCTTTAACCACTGGGCTACCTCGCCGCCCCTCGTGAAGCAGGAAGCTGAATCCGTCAGCGTACAGAGAAGTTAATCAGCTGACTTGGGGAAGCACATTGTGAGGCAGATATCATGTTTATCCGTCCGTGTGTCACGGACGTGTCTAGTTACCTGTCATGTGCTGCAAGAGTTTCCCACCTACCTCCAGGGGATCGTTGTCTTACCACAACAGTAGATAAACACTTAGAAGATGAGCTTATTTTAGTAATATATACTGAAATACAACAGAAGTTGCAATCAGTTATTTGTACAGTTTAGGCTGACAAAACAACGAACACCAGTCATGAACATGGTTAAGTGAGTGAGTGAGTTTTACGCCGCACTATATCATTCACACCATATGGACACACCCATCCTGGACATACGTCATGCAAAGATATTCAGGCCTGCTGGCAAGCATCCACCGAGTCTTCAGTTCGACTATATTATAATGATCAAGTGTGTGAAGTGGATGCGTGATGTCGATCGAGAGAACCATTGTTAATGTGCGTGAGCGTGTATGAAGGAGTGTGTGTGTGTGTGTGTGTGTTTTGTGTGTGTCAATGTGAGTTGGGGTGTATGAATGGGGAGCAGTGGTCAGGTAAGTCTAGCGAATCATCAGTTTGATACGTGGTCAGGTGACCCAGGTAAGTCTAGTGAATCATCAGTTTGATACATGGTCAGGTGACCCAGGTAAGTCAAGTGAATCATCAGTTTGATACATGGTCAGGTGACCCAGGTAAATCTAGTGAATCATCAGTTTGATACATAGTGAATCATCAGTTTGATACATGGTCAGGTGACCCAGGTCAGTCTAGTGAATCATCAGTTTGATACATGGTCAGGTGACCCAGGTAAGTCTAGTGAATCATCAGTTTGATACATGGTCAGGTGACCCAGGTCAGTCTAGTGAATCATCAGTTTGATACATGGTCAGCTGACCCAGGTCAGTCTAGTGAATCATCAGTTTGATACATGGTCAGGTGACCCAGGTAAGTCTAATGAATCATTAGTTTGATAGATGGTCAGCCGACCCTGCTCAGTCCAGTGAATCATCAGTTTCATACGTGGTCAGCTAAGCCACGTCAGTCAAGTGAATCATCAGTTTGATACGTGGTCAGGTGACTAAGGTAAGTCTAGTGAATCATCAGTTTGATACATTTTCATCTGACCCAGATCAGTCTAGTGAATCATCAGTTTGACACGTGGTCAGGTGACCCAGGTAAGTCTAGTGAATCATCAGTTTGATGCGTGGTCAGGTGATCCAGGTAGTCTAGTGAATCATCAGTTTGATACGTTGTCAGGTGAACCAGGTAAGTCTAGTGAATCATCAGTTTGATACATGGTCAGGTGATCCAGGTAAGTCTAGTGAATCATCAGTTTGATACGTGGTCAGGTGACCCAGGTAAGTCTAGTGAATCATCAGTTTGATACAGTCTAGTGAATCATCAGATACATGGTCAGGTGATCCAGGTCAGTCTAGTGAATCATCAGTTTGATACGTGGTCAGGTGATCCAGGTAAAGTCTAGTGAATCATCAGTTTGATACGTGGTCAGGTGATCCAGGTAAGTCTAGTGAATCATCAGTTTGATACGTGGTCAGCTGACCCAGGTCAGTCCTAGTGAATCATCAGTTTGATACGTGGTCAGGTGATCCAGGTAAGTCTAGTGAATCATCAGTTTGATACGTGGTCAGGTGACTAAGGTAAGTCTAGTGAATCATCAGTTTGATACATTTTCATCTGACCCAGGTCAGTCTAGTGAATCATCAGTTTGACACGTTGTCAGGTGATCCAGGCAAGTCAAGTGAATCATCAGTTTGATACATGGTCAGGTGATCCAGGTAAATCTAGTGTATCATCAGTTTGATAGATGGTGACCCTGACCCAGGTAAGTCTAGTGAATCATCAGTTTGATACGTGGTCAGGTGATCCAGGTAAGTTGAGTGAATCATCAGTGTGATAGATGGTCAGGTGATCCAGGTAAGTCTAGTGAATCATCAGTTTGATACGTGGTCAGGTGAACCAGGTAAGTCAAGTGAATCATCAGTTTGATATATGGTCAGGTGATCCAGGTAAATCTAGTGTATCATCAGTTTGATACGATGGTGACCTGACCCAGGTCAGTCTAGTGAATCATCAGTTTGATACGTGGTCAGGTGATCCAGGTAAGTTTAGTGAATCATCAGTTTGATAGATGGTCAGGTAATCCAGGTAAGTCTAGTGAATCATCAGTTTGATACGTGGTCAGGTGATCCAGGTAAGGCTAGTGAATCATCAGTTTGATACGTGGTCAGTTGATCCAGGTAATTCTAGTGATTCTTTAGTTTGATACGTGGTCAGGTGATCCAGGTAATTCTAGTGAGTCATCAGTTTGATATGTGGTCAGGTGATCCAGGTAAAGTCAAGTCAATCATCAGTTTGATAGATGGTCAGGTGACCCAGGTCAGTCTAGTCAATCATCAGTTTGATACATGGTCAGGTGACCCAGGTCAGTCTAGTGAATCATCAGTTTGATACGATGGTCAGGTGATCAGGTAAGTCTATTGAATCATCAGTTTGATACGTGGTCAGCTGACCCAGGTAAGTCTAGTGAATCATCAGTTTGATACGTGTTCAGGTGACCCAGGTAAGTCAAGTGAATCATCAGTTTGATAGATGGTCAGGTGACACAGGTCAGTCTAGTAAATCATCAGTTTGATACGTGGTCAGGTGACCCAGGTCAAAGTCTAGTGAATCATCAGTTTGATACATGGTCAGGTGATCCAGGTAAGTCTAATGAATCATCAGTTTGATACGTGTCTGGTGATAGTCCTAGTGAATCATCAGTTTGATAGATGGTCAGGTGATCCAGGTAAGTCTAGTGAATCATCAGTTTGATACATGGTCAGCTGACCCAGGTAAAGTCTAATGAATCATCAGTTTGATACATGTTCAGGTGACACAGGTAAGTCTAGTGAATCATCAGTTTGATAGATGGTCAGGTGATCCAGGTCAGTCTAGTGAATCATCAGTTTGATACGTGGTCAGGAGACCCAGGTGAGTCTAATGAATCATCAGTTTGATACATGGTCAGGTGATCCAGGTAAAGTCTAATGAATCATCAGTTTGATACGTGGTCAGGTGACCCAGGTCAGTCTAGTGAATCATCAGTTTGATAGATGGTCAGGTGATCCAGGTAAGTCTAGTGAATCATCAGTTTGATACATGGTCAGGTGACCCAGGTAAAGTCTAATGAATCATCAGTTTGATACGTGGTCAGGTTACACAGGTAAGTCTAGTGAATCATCAGTTTGACGGATGGTCAGGTGATCCAGGTAAGTCTAGTGAATCATCAGTTTGATTCGTGGTCAGCTGGCCCATGTGAGTCTAGTTCAATCATCAGTTTGATACATGGTCAGGTGACCCAGGTAAAGTCTATTGAATCATCAGTTTGATGTCTATTGAGGTCAGTCAATCATCAGTTTGATACGTGGTCAGCTGACCCAGGTCAGTCTAGTGAATCATCAGTTTGATACGTGGTCAGGTGACCCAGGTCAGTCTAGTGAATCATCAGTTTGATATATGGTCAGGTGATCCAGGTAAATCTAGTGTATCATCAGTTTGATAGATGGTGACCTGACCCAGGTCAGTCTAGTGAATCATCAGTTTGATACGTGGTCAGGTGATCCAGGTAAGTCTAGTGAATCATCAGTTTGATACGTGGTCAGGTGACCCAGGTAAGTCTAGTGAATCATCAGTTTGATACGTGGTCAGGTGATCCAGGTAATTCTAGTGAGTCATCAGTTTGATATGTGGTCAGGTGATCCAGGTAAGTCAAGTCAATCATCAGTTTGATAGATGGTCAGGTGACCCAGGTCAGTCTAGTGAATCATCAGTTTGATACGTGGTCAGCTGAGTCATTCTGGTCATCAGTTTGATACGTGGTCAGGTGATCCAGGTAATTCTAGTGAGTCATCAGTTTGATACGTGATCAGGTTTGATAAGTCAAGTCAGTCATCAGTTTGATAGATGTTCAGGTGACCCAGGTCAGTCTAGTCAATCATCAGTTTCATCAGGTCAGGTGACCCAGGTGAGTCTAATGAATCATCAGTTTGATACGTGGTCAGGTTACCAGGTAAGTCAAGTGAATCATCAGTTTGATAGATGGTCAGGTGATCCAGGTAAGTCTATTGAATCATCAGTTTTATACATGGTCAGCTGACCCAGGAAAGTCTAATGAATCATCAGTTTGATACATGTTCAGGTGACCCAGGTAAGTCAAGTGAATCATCAGTTTGATAGATGGTCAGGTGACACAGGTCAGTCTAGTAAATGATCACTTTGATACGTGGTCAGGAGACCCAGGAAAGTCTAGTGAAACATCAGTTCGATACATGGTCAGGTGATCCAGGTAAGTCTAATGAATCATCAGTTTGATACGTGGTCAGGTGACCCAGGTCAGTCTAGTGAATCATCAGTTTGATAGATGGTCAGGTGATCCAGGTAAGTCTAGTGAATCATCAGTTTGATTCGTGGTCAGCTCGCCCAGGTGAGTCTAATTAATCATCAGTTTGATACATGGTCAGGTGACCCAGGTAAGTCTAATTGAATCATCAGTTTGATGCGTGGTCAGCTGACCCAGGTCAGTCTAGTGAATCATCAGATTGATACATGGTCAGCTGACGCAGGTCAGTCTAGTGAATCATCAGTTTGATACGTGGTCAGGTGACCCAGGTCAGTCTAGTGAATCATCAGTTTGATAGATGGTCAGCTGACCCTGCTCAGTCCAGTGAATCATCAGTTTCATGCGTGGTCAGCTGACCCACGTCAGTCTAGTGAATCATCAGTTTGATACGTGATCAGGTGACCCAGGTAAGTCTAGTGAATCATCAGTTTGATACGTGGTCAGGTGACCCAGGTCAGTCTAGTGAATCGTCAGTTTGATACGTTGTCAGGTGACCAAGGCAAGTTAAGTGAATCATCAGTTTGATGCGTGGTCAGGTGATCCAGGTAAGTCAGTGAATCATCAGTTTGATTCGTTGTCAGGTGACCCAGGTAAGTCTAGTGAATCATCAGTTTGATACGTGGTCAGGTGATCCAGGTAAGTCTAGTGAATCATCAGTGTGATAGATGGTCAGGTGACCCAGGTAAGTCTTATTGAATCATCAGTTTGATACGTGGTCAGGTGATCCAGGTAATTTAGTGAATGATCAGTGTAATAGATGGTCAGGTGATCCAGGTAAGTCTAGTGAATCATCAGTTTGATACGTGGTCAGCTGACCCAGGTAATTCTAGTGAGTCTTTAGTTTGATACGTAGTCAGGTGATCCAGGTAATTCTAGTGAGTCATCAGTTTGATACGTGGTCAGGTGATCCAGGTAATTCTAGTGAGTCTTTAGTTTGATACGTAGTCAGGTGATCCAGGTAATTCTAGTGAGTCATCAGTTTGATACGTGGTCAGGTGATCCAGGTCAGTCTAGTGAATCATCTGTTTGATACGTGGTAATGTGATCCAGGTAATTCTAGTGAATCATCAGTTTGATAAATTGATATAAAAAAATATACATCCCTGTACATATGAAATAATACTAGCTAGGAAATAGTTACCGAATTCACCCAATTCACTGTATATGGTGTGTACCTGTAACGTATACCACTATGCATTTGTTGTCTATTTTCTGCTGCCTCACATTCAAGTTCCTACCTTTACGTGAAACGTATGACATGTTACCTTCTATGTTTGGAAGTACTAGTGCACATGTTATAATTATTTTATGTGAGGTACAGCCGTATCTCCACATAAACCACAGTTCGTTTGTCTTATATTTCTATTAAAATAGAAATAGAAATGCCGTAAATACCAACCATCGACATGTGCAGTGGAACATAGCAATACCACGAATAACACGGCTTCCTCTCTTTAACAAGGTGTTTTGTGGAGTCATCTGACCGCTGTGCTTGGATGATTATCTGTTAGATCTGTTTTATTATGGCTTTTAGGCATCATTGTGCTATTATACAGTACATGTTGTAAGGATGCTACTTGAGCAATTTATCGTCCATTTTGAATTTATAATGAGACACCTGGACACCTGGTGTGTCTATTTTTAGATGATGAGTCTTTGTCTCAGGTCTATAGTTAGATCTATGGTGTGAACATCTGGTGTGTCTATTTTTTAGATGATGAGTCTTTGTCTCAGGTCTATTTTTAGACTCGGGTGGGTATATAAAGTCCCCCCAAACAGTCCTCCATATCATACTCAGTCACTACACCTAGTGATTACACATTATACTACCAGTGTTCCTTTTGCAACCCTAGTGACTACAGTTACTGGGTGTAAAGCCATTCTTGGTTTAGACGCTGTACTGTGCGGACGTGTTACCATAGGACCATGGATGTGTGTGGACATTACCCATTCGACAAGACTGTCGTTGCCGATTGCTGTGCAATCAAGACTGAATGGACTTCATTCCAGAAAAGACTCGATTCGTTTAAAGACTGGCCAGTGCAAATGAAACAGAGTCCTAGTCACATGGCTCAGGCAGGATTTGTGTACTTAATCAGAGGGGACGCTTGCAAGTGTTTTCAATGTGGTCTCGTTCTCAAGAACTGGGAAGTAGATGATGATCCCTGGGCCGAACATGAAAAATGGTCTCCAGATTGTCCGTATTTGGCCCTGGTGGGAAGTACCTCAGAAAGAGGTGACCCGTTGGGGGTAGTCATGTGGATTTGCAACCAAAGAGTGTGATGTAAAATGTGTGACTATTGGAAATAAATCAATGTTAAGAGTATGTCTGCCTTGGTTGTCTATGTATAGTATAACAGAGCATCGGCTTAGTACACCTGGTACACCCGGTTTAGTTTGTCATAGTAGTGCATCCGAACCATCCTGGCAGCGATGTTGAAAGCTATACCAAGGTCAATGAATATATCTATATAACAGGCCACAAGGACTATCTAACTTCATTTAGCCGTGGACCAGTGACAGTGACGCATCACCCCAGACCGCTCCCGTTTTCATCATGAATAATCCACGATACAAACTCTTCGTACCGGATGCCGAAAAATGGACACGGTATTACATGCTCAGGGCTGAAGGGAAAGGAGACCCTTATCATTCTATAACACGTGGAGGAGAAAAATCTGCCATGATGTCTGTCGAGCGATATTTGGAACTGTATGATCCAGAGTGGAAGAAAGACAAACAAAAACCAGAAACCACAGAGCAACCTAAGATTAATTTCGTTACCCCTACTCAACAAGTGGTTGAACAAGCTAAAGCCAAGTTGAAGAGAGAAAGGGAAAGTGCCGTCAATAGGGAAAACACAAAGCGAATGAAAACATATTTTTAAATAGAGACGAAAGGCTAAATGTATCATTTGTAGTAGGACTGTTGACGTGTGAACATCATTATGCATCCCTGTCCCGTATGCTCCAAACAATATGTTTGGGCTCATGACTTGTCCCGTCATATTCGAACAAAACATCCAAAAGATATCAAGCAGCAGCAGCAGCAGCAGCAGCAGCAGCCGTCACCACCACCACCACCACAGCAGCAGCAGCAGCAGCAGCAGCAGCCATCACCACCACCACCACCACAGCAGCAGCAGCAGCAGCAGCAGCAGCAACCACATTCATCAGAAAGTATTACCCAGTCATTGGAAGAATGTAGACTGATTCACCCCTTCACCATGATTGTCTCAGGGCCAACCTCCTGTGGGAAAACCTACTTAGTGAAACAGATTCTAGAAAGGATGAACATTAAACCTTATCCTGAACGTATTATATGGCTCTACAAACGATGGCAGCCCTTGTATAATGCCATTCAAACACATGTTTATCCCTATGTGGAATTTCATCAAGGCATTCCTTCTGATCTCGAAAAGGATGCATTTCTAGACCCCCATGTGGTGAACGTGGTTATCCTCGATGACTTAATGTCTACTGCCAGCAAAGATCCACGCATTACAGATCTGTTTACGGAAGGAAGTCATCATCGTAATCTCTCAGTGATCGCCTTGAACCAGAATTTGTATTTCAGTAAGGATCCCACACAACGAAGAAACTGTCATTATCTGCTTCTGTTCAACAACCCTATCGATCAACAACCCATCATGACTTTGGCGAGGCAAATGTATCCAGGTAACGCAGACCATTTCATGGAGCTGTTTCAAAGGGCTACCCAGAAGCCTTATGGCTACTTGTTGGTTGATCTAAAACCCCAAACACCTCCCCATAGGCGACTTTGTCCCAATGCATTCAGTTTAAAAGGACACCTCCAAGCCAGGACAAATCAGTCCGAGTTAGATGTTCAGCGTGAGCGAGACGTGTGAAGAAAACCTCTCAACCATGCCAACTTGTGATGCCTGTGGACTCGTGTTTCAAGATGTGCAAGATTTGCAAAAACACAGAAGAAACTGGTGTCCCGAAAAGTCTTCAGTGGGTCCTCCTGGGATACCCCAAGTGAAAAGGCAGTGGGAGGAAGACAACAACTTCTCACCTGTGAAGAGACCACGTCCTCTGGTGGATTGTGACTATTGTGGTCAAGTGTTTAGCACTAACCATAACTTACAAAGACATTTACACGATAAACAATGTCCTGAAATGGAAAATGAGGACGATGATGTTGAATCATTAAGCGATGTCACACACAACAGGAAAAATAAGATGGTTGATCTCGAAGAGCAAGGTATAAGACAAATGTATTCACGTACGCGTGAGCTGAATAAAGACTTTTTGGATGAGAAACGACAGCTGTACATAAAAGAGGTTTAAACGAAGACATGATTCAAGCCAAACTGAACAAATTGATCTGGAGCACGTTTAAAGAGACGTATGCCCGATTTATTACTTATCTGTACCATATGCAGGATGGTCCAAAGACACAAGGAATACTGAAACGAGTAAAAGACACAAATAATATGTATCATGAAGTGATTTCAAAATTGTACCAATATAAGTCTTGGGTCGAAGGCATGACCGAAGATGATGACATAACATCTGATGAAGAGAGAAGGACAGGTGGATGATGAGGAAGGGTAATAAGACAACAGATGTAAAGTAGGCATTTGGGAGAGCTCCTATCCTAATGTCTACTCATTTGAAACGGAGCTAATAAACAATGAAATCTGTATATCTCTCTTGTTTCTTAATGTATTGTACCCCTGGGTTACCCTTCAGTAACCCATGCTTGTCATAAGAGGCGACTAACGGGATCGGGGGGTCAGGCTCGCTGGTTGACACATGGCACATGGTGTAGAATGACGCTCATGCTGTTGATCACTGGATTGTCTGGTCCAGACTCGATTATGTACATTATGTACAGACCACCTCCATAGAGCTGCTGAGAGTGTACTTGACTCACTGAATGTATTGCTGTAGGATTGACATAAGACAACTGTTGTGCAATTCTTTGTTTTTATAATACCAATTTCAACCCTATTTCACCGAATCCACGAATTCCTAACCTCCTCATATTATTATCAGACATACAAGTTTCAGTTTAAATGTCATTCCTGTTGATTGAATAACAACTGTTTCAGTTCATGGTATTGAAGATAATAACTGTTACAGTTCATTGTATTGAACAACAATTTTAATGATCTGTAATGAATATATTTATATATAAAAACGGTTTATAAATACATAAGCTATTACACTAGTGTTGTAAAGCCGGTCTACAAAGCCGTTTTGGACATGTAACCGGTTTGGACATGTAGTCATTTTGAGTCAGAACCGTTTGCGAACCGTTTTGACCAAGTTTCACTGAAACCGGTTTGGCAGAAGCGGTTTTGAGACTAAGAGACAGGTAAGGGCCGTAACTCTAGTCTACTGAACCCGCGTGCGTGGCGTTTCTTTGTCTGATCTTAGAAATGGAGGAAATTCATGTCCATGGATGACACGAGAAATGTGTGGAATTTGTGCAATGGACTTTTCTATATCATGAAGGACATGTTCAATATTTTGATGGAATCATACGGAGGACAATAATTTGTGAGTTTACCGTTCATGATTTTCATGCCGATGATGGGACAGATCACGTATGTATGTTTACATTGACATGTTTGCGGTATCATACTGGTATGTATGAACTGATGATTATGATTTTAACCCCATCGTCATCTATATTTAACATTGACATGTTTATTATATCCACACATAGTACAAGATGTGTTTGATGTAGATCATGGCTCGAATACGAGATTATGAACTATATTTATACAAAGTGACTCGAGATCGGAGATGTTTTACCATAATTCATCACATACTATGTAATCACATAATGATTATTATTTGTATCTGCCTTGTTGGTTCTTAATTATGATTCAGGCATGGTTATCAGTATTATTATTTTTGTGTGTTATTAATTGTTTTCAATGACTCAACAACTATTTTATTGTAACTGAAACAACAAGAAATAAAGTAAATATTGTCACTACATATAATTGTAATTTTTTTTTGTATCTAGATGTTGTTTCTTCGTTTTATGATTACAAACGTTGAGAGCACAACCAAATGTTTTCCAGGTGACTACAGACACACCTGGCCTATTATTAGCACTGAAGAAATGAAGGACGCTAACATAGGGTGAGTACATTTGTCAATGTCAGGTATTCTAACCTTAGGAGTCTTCTCTTTGTGAAACTAGTGTAATTTTCCAGCACCAGCTGCTAACCTCAAAACATGTTGGTCATTTTTGGTAAACTTGAAAAGAAATGCAGGTCATTGATGAAAAGTTCCAGGGTTTGGTACTGGACGTTCTTTGTGTAGAATATTCCCTATTTAAAACCCGGGTCCCCATTCCTACACACTTCACCCCTGGCTCATTCACTGTTGTACCTAACAAGAAAAAAATGGCAGAAGAATTTTTGGAACTGTAAGTATTTCTATGTTACATTTTGATAATTATTGTGAAAGTAATTTCATCATCACAAAATGTTTTCTGACTATCATTTCACATGAATCCTTATGACACTAAGACTAGTGTAAAATGACAGTCCTAAAAGCATTTTTCATTATGGATGGATTTCAGCCAAGACATGATTGAGGAATTTTCCCAGTCTCCCCAACTATTCGGACATCACAGATTGGGATACAGAGTAAGTATGCTATAAAAATAGTTATTTTTTTTACAAGTATTCAGTTAATCAATGGTAATGTTGTAAAACACAATTTCTGATAAACAGTAGGCTCATTTTTTCACTAATGTCAATTTTGTTGCTCTTTCAGTGATATTGATGACAGCCTTCTGTTGGAAGCTGTTGAGGCATGAGCACCTCTGTGGAGTAAGTAATATTAATTTGAAAATGATTTAATACTAATGTATGTAATACTTGATGTAAAAGAATTAACATAAATCACACAAAAGTTTGTGTGTGTGTGTGTGTGTGTGATTATGACCTTCAACCATTTTGTGTTAATTTAGGTATATTGTTCTCATTTTTTCAGTGATGATGACTGTGTCATCACAGGGGTGGAAATGCCTTCTACCCTATCTGTTGCCAGTGATGCCACCAACATCAGTGACACCACCACTGAGGTGGCATCCTCCCCACCTCCTCCTCGTAAAGTGTATATTAGATACATTGAAGTTATTACTATCTGAAGTAAATGTATTATTATCATATACAGGATTTTTTATCTTATTTTGTTCCTTATTTTTTCAGTCTAACAGAAGTCATCCAGGCACATATAGAGTGGAGAAGAGGGAGGTGGAAAATCAATATGGCTCTTCAACATGAAAGAGTCCTTATTGGACATTTTAGAGATAATTATTAGAGAATATTAGGGTTTTGTATGAGTGTTAGTTAGTGTTAGTTTTTGTATTATGTTTAATTTGTTATCTTTGTGTATATATTGTTAACTTTTGTTCATATAATGTGTTTGTGTAAATAAAGGTGCCCAAGGGTGGGCAAAATGAGTCATTCATTGTTGGAGTACAGTATGAATCAATCTGTTCTTCACATGAATGGGTTACTTGTCCTTAACCCCTCCTAAACATCCAGACATGCTTGGAACAAGGATGTTGAATATATTCTCAATATTGGACATACCTGCTGGACTGCATATGTGTATTCATGGAAATATGTGTGGATACAATGGATATGTGTGTGAATCGATCTGTTCACGGAACTATTCTAAGTGAAATTGTGCTGTTCATGGACATATGTGCTCGTGGGCGATATGTGTGCTGATTTCCTATGGATCATATGAGGTAAGTTGTTTCAATTCCCTATATTCTGATGTT